>NW_021257308.1:0-1005 GCF_002162155.2 Triticum dicoccoides | reverse complement strand
GTGCGAGAATCGATGCAAGTCTCCATCTTTCAAACAGTTCTTTCATGGTATGCTTGGGTGCTCTTTCTTTCCTTTGGATGGGGATCTTGGGATGCCTGTGGTCACCCCTGTATCCTCCAATGCGGTTGTGATCTCTGTCATCTCCCAACCCATGTCTAACCAAGTCATCTCTGATGAACTCAGTAAGTGGGATCTCGAAGGATGGGATTGGCAGATCAACCAGGTTTCGGAGAGGGAGTTTGCTGTTACCTTCCCCACGAAGGAACGTCTCAAGATGATGGCGTCATGCTCTAGATTTACCCTTCCTCTCAACCAGGTGATGGTTTTTGTTAAGGCCACTGTTGACGGTGCCAAAGTTGTGGCTTCGCTGTCTCAAACCTGGGTGCTACTTGATGATGTGCCTTCCGGGCTTCACAATGCTCGTTTCCTAATGGCCTTTGGTGGGTTAGTTGGCAAACCTGTTCCAGTTGATGATGCCTCTCTAGAGCCTCGTGGTTCTATTCGCATGAAGATTCGGTGCTTGGATTTGTCTCGTGTTCATGGTTATATTGATGTCTTCCCCGCTACAGATGCTTATCGGATCCGTCCTTGTACTGAGGGCATGGTGGCCCATCAGGTGCCTCCTCCTCCTCCCCCACCCGCCAAGGCTTCCAAACCCTGACCCTTCTGATGGTGGCGGCAATATGGGTGCGGGCAGCAATGCCAATCCGTTTACCATGTCGGAATGGGAGGTCATGGGGTCGGAATCTCGTGGCATGTTTGACTTAGGACCTCCTGGTTCTGGTGGTGGTGGGGCTACCAAGGATGCGGCTCACAAGGAGGATGCTATGGATGTTGTTGATCTTGGTGGGGCTACTGCTTTCTCTGGGGCGTGCTCCAATATTCCTGATGCCATTGCTCGACCAGCCTCTCCCTCTATGTCTGGCATCGTGGACGTGCCTCCAGACTCGTCGGTTCTTCCTTCCAGCCCGTGTAGCAAGATGCAAAAGAAGAAATCGTCAGTGC
>NW_021257307.1:0-392 GCF_002162155.2 Triticum dicoccoides | reverse complement strand
AAAAATGTTTTAATTGTAGTTTTTTATAAATTTTAAATGTATGCTAGTGTTCAGTGTGTATTGGAAAAACGGTCCACCATATATTAAAAAACCTATTAAAAAGTGAAAAAACAGAAGAAAACCAAAATCTGGAAAGTGAAAAAGGAAAAAACAAAGGAAAGCAAAATAGTCAAAACAGAACAGGAACTAAGTAGGCCGGCATACCCGGAGGATGCTTCAGCTAAGCCTTGTCTATATGATGCATGCAAGCATCATATATGATTCGTTAGGCTGGAGCTCCTATTGGACGCTCTTTGCGTCAAACTGGCATCGCTACGCACAGCGGGGCAGCCTAAATGGGCCGGCCCATCGCGCTGTATCAGCGGAAGTAAAAGAAATCAGAAAGAGAGGGA
>NW_021257306.1:0-441 GCF_002162155.2 Triticum dicoccoides | reverse complement strand
CCGCCGCCCAACCCGTGCTCCTCCGCCACCCAGGACCTGCACCGCCGCCACCGCCAGTGCCCGTCGTCGCGTAGGAGCCGCGCCGCCCAATTGCTTGCTCCGGCGCCACCCGGGGCTTGATCCTCCGCCGCCCAGGCCGCCCAATTGCTTGCTCCTCCGCCCAGGCCGTGCTCCTCCGCCACCCAGGACCTGCTCCGCCGCCACCGCCAGGCCTGCGCCACCGATATCCCCTCAAGCTCGTCCTGGACCTCAAGCTCTCCCGCGGGCCTGGAACTCAAGCACTCGTGCAGGCCTGGACCTCAAGCTCGATCTCCCTCTGCTGCTCCTCCCCTGCTCGTGCTGCCGTTCGGAGCTCTCCTGCTCGTGTGCTGCCGCCGGAGGTCCCCTTATCGTGCTGCTGCCGGTGAGAACAAGTACATGGCTCCTTGCTTGTTCATCTCC
>NW_021257305.1:0-2047 GCF_002162155.2 Triticum dicoccoides | reverse complement strand
ATTCAGCTTTAACATCTAGGGATCGTATAAGATCTAGGAGTCTATCCTTTTCAATCTTATAAACTCCACTTAGGTGTTTGGCCCATCCCCGGAGAAAGCTCCTCAAATGCCTGATCTTATTCTGCCATCTCTCGACGGACGATTTTCCCCCAGTATCCGTAGCCCACTCCCTAGCTACGAGATCCAGGAAGCCTTCTCGTTCAAACCACGCCGTTTCGAAAGAGAAGGTATTTTTGTTTCCCACATGCCTTGGTTCACCGGAGTCTACGAACAAAGGCGTGTGGTCCGAAATCCCACGCGTGAGAGCCTGAACCGTGACGAGAGGGAATTTCTGTTCCCATTCGGGACTTGCTAGCACCCGATCCAACTTCTCGTATGTCGGATTGGGTAAAGAGTTAGCCCAGGTGAATTGGCGACCAGAAAGCTCGATCTCTCTCAGATCCAAGCTCTCAATGATGGTGTTAAACATAAAAGACCATCGGCCGTCAAAGTTATCATTGTTCTTCTCGTCCTCCTCCTAATGATGTTGAAGTCCCCCCCAACCAAAATGGGAAGTTGTTCAGATCCGCAAATACGAACCAGGTCTGCCAAAAACTCCGGTTTAAGCTCAGGTTGTGCGGCCCCATAGACCGCCACCAGAACCCAGTTAAACCCATCTACTTTAGACCTGACTCGAAATTTGACCGCGAAGTCACCCATAACAACGCTCCGGACTTCGAGGGAGTCACATCTCACACCAAGCAAGATGCCACCGGACCTCCCTCTTGGAGGAAGACAATGCCAATCGAACTCCACTCCTCCCGACAAAGTGTTAAGAAACTGTGGCGCAAAATTCTCCCTACCAGTTTCAGAGAGCGCAATGAAGTCCAAACTGTGCTCTAAAGATGCCTCCGCTAGAAACCTACGTTTAGCCAAGTCCTTAAGACCTCTGCTATTCCAGAAGATTCCTTTCATAGGTCATCATGGAATTTTTTGGCAGTCCGAATCCTAGCACTCCTACATACCGCGGATGCAGGATACACCTTCCGCTTCCACTTACGCTTAGGAATGTTATTATCCGTAACCCGGTCCTCATAACCGTGCTCCGGTTGTGCAATTACTATTTCCTCCACACCTACTTCCTCCTCGTCGGACTCCGCCGACGTAGGAACAAGATCCGCACAGAAGGTGTCCAGCACCCTTACCCCCAATGCGTCAATCTCAGCATCATTCATAGGTTTTACTGCCGCTAGGTTTCTAATGGTTTCTAAGGCCCGTTCTGCTTCCAAATCTAAGAGATCATTAACCGAGTTCGAAATTTCAGCATTATTATCCCCAAGAGACACACCTACTTTGTTTGCATTATTAATAATCTCATCCTTAGAGAAATGCAAAATGGAATTAGATAAATTAACTGACATACCAGTAGTGATCTCAACATCACGAAGCTTGGCCGCCCGCATAGCGCACCGCTGCTGCATGTCATCCACCTCCGGAAGGTCCTGGAGACGAGAGCTCATCCGTCTCCCCTCGGAAACCGGGTCTCGAATCCCACCGAAAGCAATCACCTCCTCCCGAGTAACGGAACCCGGAGACGGCCTGGGTGAGGGAGACCTCCGAAGGGAGGGGGAGATGGCAGGAGGAGTGGGCACCAGAGCCGCCTGCCCTAGTCCATCCCCCCCTGCTCTCGCCCTCGAAGCCGAGTGCAACGCCGGTTGAACCACCGTCGGCACTAGAGGGTCTGGGGCCACCTGCCCCTGACGCGTACGTAGTCCCTCCTGCGACTCGTCCACAGTCGGAGCTCCCGCCTGACATTCCTCCAGGGCCACCTGCCCCAAAGGTGTACCGCCACTGCCGAACACTGACGCCAGCCGCGTCGACATAGGCGACGAGACGGGAGAAGAGGGCGTCGTGGCCGCCTGCCCCGACACCCCTTCCCTCCGGGAAGAAACCAAGCCGAGCCCCTCCCCTCCAGGAGTGAGCCCCGGCAACCCCTGAGGCTCCACCTCGCGTCGAACGTCGTCCGAACGCCGGAGAGCCTGTCCAAAGTCCAAGGCCGGTAGCGTGT
>NW_021257304.1:0-415 GCF_002162155.2 Triticum dicoccoides | reverse complement strand
CTTTTTCTGAACACTACTCTTTTAACATGAAACAATTTATAGTATTCAAGTCTCTTATGAGACTCCCACCATTCGATTGAGAAGAATTTTGCTTATGTAGAGAGTAGTAAATTTTCTATGCTTGTAGATCATGAAAAGAATGCTTTATGTGATGGTTATATTGTAGAATTCATTCATGATGCTACTGAAAATTATTATGAGGGAGGAACATATGCTTGTAGGACACTACAAGAAATATGTCAACTTGTGACCCTCACTATTGGCCGCTGAAAGGTCATAGTTTTTCATTTGCGACCTTTTTGTGACCAAAAACAGAAGGTCAAAAGCTAGCGGTCGTAAACTGAAATTAGCGACCTTCTCTGTGAGAAGGTTGTAGACGTTTACGACCAAAACAGAAGGTCGTTGAACCCATGAC
>NW_021257303.1:0-488 GCF_002162155.2 Triticum dicoccoides | reverse complement strand
GCTCCTTGACCCTTGGGTTCCTTGCAATGATGTTATTACTTGAGTCGAGAATGGGCTTGAACGAAACTGCCATGCTAGCCGAGGTGATGACGTCTCACCGATCAATGAGTTCCTCCACCACGTCATCTTTCAGATCGGGGCAAGAATAACAGGGTCGTTTCCGGCCTGTTCCCTCCATGGAGAAGACGATCGAACAATGGCAGAAGAAAGGGTGAAGGGCTGAAGGAAAATGGAGGAGGGAGAGGAAGGGCGTGCGACAGCAGTTCCAAATCGAGAGGGAAAGGCGAAGAGTCGATGGACGGTTGTGAGTTTGCCACAGTTCACGAAGAGGCGCCCCGGCCTACACATCCGTTCAGAAATACTCCTACTACTCGCCGTCGTCTCACTGATATGTTGGAACGGGACCACATGTCAACGAAACATGGTGTGTAATTTCTCGTGCAAAATGCGATCTGGCCGCGTTGGCCCGAGGTGCCGCATTAGTTATC
>NW_021257302.1:0-1292 GCF_002162155.2 Triticum dicoccoides | reverse complement strand
CTTGATGATTGTGGAAATGCTCAAGTTCTTGAGAGCACGCACAAGCGTTAGGTGTTACCATCGGCATTAACTAGGGTTGCTCGCAACTTCCTCGGTTATGCTATAACTTCTCAAACAGTGAATTCACTCTCTATTGTTGGGTTCTTCCCCCAGTTACCAGAATCATTCCCAGCATTTGCATTTCGTTCCCAGCTTGCACCGCCAATGTGCCATTCTACCATGGGTCTCTTCCATTTCCGGTGGTAAGCAAATTCATCCATTACGTTGTCTTCAACAAGGTAATCCACATCATCCAAGTCCGAGTATGCCATTCTACCGAACCCCTCCAAACGATCGCTCGAGATTTTCCTTAGGCTGGTATAAAGAGTTTCAATGATCTCTGAATCAAAGGTAATTCTTTTTTCCACTTAAGGGGATATTTCCACAAGTCACCTTCCCTAAGGTGCCCCGTTATGGTATTGTGGCAACTCAACTCCTCGCTACGTTAACAATCGTTTACCACCTTCTTAAGTGTGGAATTATTGTCTACCTAGTGAACCTTCGTCATCTGCTTCACTCCATTCCCATGGATGTATGTTTAGTGTCTCAGCTCGAGAGAGGTTGCTATGTCTCATTCCGTGAGTTAATCCTGAGTTGTTCGATCTTCGAGAAGATCGACCCTTCTAGAGTCTCCTTCTTCTCTCCATATCATGTTGGCAGGATTTCTCAGAGCAAGACTTCGAGACAATGATGGTGATCGAATCAACGTTCATTCGAAGTGCAACCTAGATCGTGAAGATTATACTAGTTTGCGTTTCCCCTTCATCTTACCCTATGCTTGAATCTCGAGACGAGATGCTTGTTTAGTGGGGGTGAGTTGTCACATCCCTAGTTCTGGCCTGTCCTATGCTTGCTTCTATCTGTGCATCATGTTTAAATTTTTGAAACTTGAACTGAGGAATTCAGAAGCCTCAAAACCCTAAATAAAAGAAGGGCAAAAACCCTAAAATCTCATTCATTGTTCCAAAATGCTCTTCTTAGATGTTTAATATTTTTGGCAAGGGTTTTGATCCAAACCAAAAATAATGAACATTTTAAAAGGATTTATTTTTGGGACTTTGAATTTAAATCATTAGCTATTTGAATTTGAATTATATTCATATAACTAGAATATAATTTCAAATACCCCTGAAATATTTTATGAGCTTTTGGAAAAGTCCATCTAGCCAAATAAAAATATTCACAGGAGTTTTGGCATTGTTTGAGTTATTTTAAATTCAAAACAGTGGCAAAAGAATTAAATAAAGAAAACA
>NW_021257301.1:0-1779 GCF_002162155.2 Triticum dicoccoides | reverse complement strand
ACTAAGCATATATGGTGGCTAACATACGCAAATAAGAGCGAGAAGAGAGCAAGCGGAACGGTCGTGAAGCTAGCAATGATCAAGAAGTGATCCTGAACTCCTACTTACGTCAAACATAACCCAAAAACCGTGTTCACTTCCCGGACTCCGCCGAGAAGAGACCATCACGGCTACACACGCGGTTGATGCGTTTTAATTCGGATCTGGTGTCAAGTTATCTACAACCGGACATTAACAAATTCCCATCTGCCCATAACCGCGGGCACGGCTTTCAAAAGTTTAAACCTTGCAGGGGTGTCCCAACTTAGCCCATGATAAGCTCTCGCGATCAACGAAGGATATACCTTCTCCCGGGAAGACCCGATCAGACTCGGAATCCCGGTTTACAAGACATTTCGACAATGGTAAAACAAGACCAGCAAGCCGCCCGATACACCGACAATCCCGATAGGAGCTGCACATATCTCGTTCTCAGGGCAACACCGGATGAGACAGGCTACGAGTAAAACCAGACTTCGAGTTTCCCGAGGTGGCCCCGCAGGCGGCTCGGTTCGGACCAACACTTAGACAAGCACTGGCCCGGGGGGGGCTAAAATAAAGATGACCCTCGGGTTGGCCGACCCAAGGGAAGGGTATAGGTGGTGGTGAGGCAAATGGTAAAACCAAGGTTGGGCCTTGCTGGAGGAGTTTTATTCAAAGCTAACTGTCAAGGGGGTCCCATAAATCACCCAACCGCGTAAGGAACGCAAAATCCGGGAACATAACACCGGTATGACGGAAACTAGGGCGGCAAGAGTGGAGCAAAACACCAGGCGTAAGGCCGAGTCTTCCACCCTTTACCAAGTATATAGATGCATTAATTAAAATAAGAGATATTGTGATATCCCAACATAATCCTGTCCACCATGGAGCAATCTTCAACTTCACCTGCAACTAACAACGCTATAAGAGGGGCTGAGCAAAGCAGTAACATAGTCAAGCAATGGTTTGCTAGGAAGGGTGAAAAGGTTAGAGGCTGAACATGGCAAATTGGGAAGGCTTGAAGAACAAGTGATAGGTAGCGCAGCATAGCGATAGAACGAAGCAACTAGCGTAGCAATGATAGTAGTGAGATCCAGGGTAGCGGTCATCTTGCCTGAAATCCCGCTAGGAAGAAGAACGAGTCCATGACGAAGATGAACGGACGTAGTCGAACGAATCCTCACAATCGCAACATTACGGGAACTAAGAATCAACACCGGAAAGAAACAAATAACATGGTAAATGCACAAGCATAAACATGGCATGATGCACAAACAAGTATGATGCATGTCCGGTTTAAAGAGCATGGCATGGCAAAGTGCAACCAACAATGCTACAAGTTAAGTGGAGCTCAATATGCAACGAGTTGCATATTGACGAAACACCACATTCAAGTTATTTAGTTCGCTGTTGTTTAGGTACCCAACAATATTAAATGTTGATTAACATGGCAAGAGGTGAAGCATAATTAAACTACCTATCTAGGCAAATTTAAATGAGGCCGGAACAACGAACAACAATTCCGGAAAATCCCCATGAGCAATATTCGAATTTGGTACTGTTCTGTCCTAAAGCATATTTTAGAGTTGTTAAACATGCAAAGTAATGCTACCATGTTAATCTATGCATTTTTCCACCCCATTTACATATAAAGTTTATTAAATTTGGAGCTACGGTTATTTAGTTATAAAATAAATCATTTTAGCATGGCATTTATGCAAAATTAAACAAACAGCAAGTTTAAACATATTTAACATG
>NW_021257300.1:0-578 GCF_002162155.2 Triticum dicoccoides | reverse complement strand
TTTTTTTTATTTTTCGTCCGGAGTCTCATCCCGACTTGTGGGGGAATCATAGTCTCCATCATCCTTTCCTCACATGGGACAATGCTCTAATAATGAAGATCATCACACTTTTATTTACTTACAACTCAATAATTACAACTCAATGCTTGGAACAAAATATGACTCTATGTGAATGCCTACGGCAGAGTATCGGGATGTGCAATGAATCAAGAGTGACATGTATGAAATTTTTTATGAACAGTGGCTTTGCCACAAATACGATGTCAACTACATGATCATGCAAATCAATATGACAATGATGGAGCATGTCATACTAAACGGAACGGTGGAAAGTTGCATGGCTATATATCTCAGAATGGCTATGGAAATGCCATAATAGGTTGGTATGGTGGCTGTTCTGAGGAAGGTATATGGCGGGTGTATGGTACCGGCGAAAGTTGCGTGGTACTAGAGAGGCTAGCAGTGGTGGAAGGGTGAGAGTGCGTATAATCCATAGACTCAACATTAGTCATAAAGAACTCACATACTTATTGCAAAAATCTATTAGTCATCCAAACAAAGTTCTACGCGCATGCTCC
>NW_021257299.1:0-399 GCF_002162155.2 Triticum dicoccoides | reverse complement strand
GGGAGACGGCCACAGCAAGCTCGGGCGGGATCGCCGGAGACGATCGGGCCGGAGCAGAGGGGGGCATGGCCGGGGTCGAGGGCTTCCATGAGGTGCGAGTAGGACCACGGTCCGCGCGGCCGGCAACACCCCAGTTGCCGGCACGGCGTTGCCGGGAGGGCACCCCGGACCCCAAGGTCGGACCTTGCGACCCCCGCGATGGAGAGGCGGCCGGAGGGAGGCGCCGGCGCCGAGCTGACCCGCGGGCGGCCGAACTCCCACCCCTGGGAGTAGGGCCACCGGCGAGGTCGGGAAGCGGCAGCCGCGGCGGAGCCTTGGGAGGGACACGATCCCGGCACACGATGGGTCGCCCAGCGGCGACATCGTCGGCCTCGGCGAGGTCAGCCCACACGACCAGCA
>NW_021257298.1:0-384 GCF_002162155.2 Triticum dicoccoides | reverse complement strand
TTTTAATTCTAGGGCCATCTTGGCCATCTTCTCTTGGCTCTCGCAATGTGCGGCCTTCTCGGCTTTCAACTCTTCGGTCGCCTTCAAAGCAGCCACATTACTAATCCTCGCTTGTTCCTTGGCTCGGGCAAGTTCTGCCCGCAAGGTTTCCACGGTGGCAGCTCCATCTGCAGTCACAACATATTAAAGAAACTGGCATGATGCTGCTCTTACTATGTGGCGTTCACCAGATAATAACACTTACCCTGTGCCTCGTCAAGCCTCTGGTTAACAAGCTCGATGTCGGCGTCTGCCGCATCCAGTTGCAGTTTTAATTTGGCAAACTCACTAGTCCGGCTAGCCACCGGAGCTTCCACCACCTGCACATAGGGGCAGTCTGGTTAT
>NW_021257297.1:0-1248 GCF_002162155.2 Triticum dicoccoides | reverse complement strand
GCCAAATGAGATTGCCCGGATCATAGAGCATCTGCAGAAAGGTATGTTTGTCCCTACCAGGGGGGCTAATGTCTATAAGCAACATAATCTCTCGAATTCCCTTCAAAAGGAAGTGCCAATGGGTTCAGAAACTTGTCTGAAAAACAGCGACGAATGATGTTCTTTGACTTTCAGGGCCAAAAAGTCCTGCTTAAGGCTGAATTTGAGGGTACTCCGGGCCTCCTGGCAGAAGCGTGGAGTATTTTTTGGATTCGCGCGCTCGCCGCGAGCAGTTTGAGTACTTATGGGTCCGATACGGACTCCGAATGACAAAATTATGACCGTTTTAGTGAACATCTGTCCATTCTATGGCAGTCCTTGAAAGTACTTCATTTTCTCGTGCGCTTTTTCCCTGATTGCCCCAAAATTTCTTGTCCTCTATAGAGGAGATATCGTTTCCACAGATATATTGACCGATGCCAGGAATGCCCTTTTGTTCTTGGCTTTCACGCGCATGAGTTACAGCATGCCATCCGGCGAAAACAAGGAGAATAAGGCATATATCCGCTGGATTTTCTTCAATTTACGGCCAAATGAGATTGCCCGGATCATAGAGCATCTGCAGAAAGGTATGTTTGTCCCTACCAGGGGGGATAATGTCTATAAGCAACATAATCTCTCGAATTCCCTTCAAAAGGAAGTGCCAATGGGTTCAGAAACTTGTCTAAAAAACAGCGATGAATGATGTTCTTTGACTTTCAGGGCCAAAAAGTCCTGCTTAAGGCTGAATTTGAGGGTACTCCGGGCCTCCTGGCGGAAGCATGGAGTATTTTTTGGATTCGCGTGCTCGCCGCGAGCAGTTTGAGTACTTATGGGTCCGATACGGACTCCGAATGACAAAATTATGACCGTTTTAGTGAACATCTGTCCATTCTATGGCAGTCCTTGAAAGTACTTCATTTTCTCGTGCGCTTTTTGCCTGATTGCCCCAAAATTTCTTGTCCTCTATAGAGGAGATATCATTTCCACATATATATTGACCGATGCCAGGAATGCCCTTTTGTTCTTGGCTTTCACGCGCATGAGTTACAGCATGCCATCCGGCGAAAACAAGGAGAATAAGGCATATAGCCGCTGGATTTTCTTCAATTTACAGCCAAATGAGATTGCCCGGATCATAGAGCATCTGCAGAAAGGTATGTTTGTCCCTACCAGGGGGGCTAATGTCTATAAGCAACATAATCTCTCGAATTCCCTTCAAAAGGAAGT
>NW_021257296.1:0-479 GCF_002162155.2 Triticum dicoccoides | reverse complement strand
CTTCTCCGAGCTTGCTATCTCTCAATCCCTCCATGGATTCTTGCTAGTTTTGGGGGGAAAAGAGAGAGGAGATCTAGATCCACATTTCCACCAATCACTTTCTCCTCTAAGTGAGGGGAACCCCTTGGATCTAGATCTTGGAGTTCTTCGTGTTCTTCATTCGTTCTTCCTCTCATTTTCTTCCCTAGCATTAGTTGCTTCGGTGGGATTTGGGAGAGAAGGACTTGGGCACTTCGTGTGCCTTTGCCATTGCATTTGGTGCATCGGTTTGAGTTCTCCACGTGATACGTGGAAGTTACAAGTTGAGAAGCTTGTTACTCTTGGGTGCTTGGTGCCCTTGAGCTTGTTCATCTTGGGTGCTTGGGCGCCCCTAGTTAGTTGGTGGTGTTCGGAGCTCAATCATTGTGGTGTAAAGCTTCGGGCACGCGTCGGGGTCTCCAATTAGGTTGTGGAGATCGCCCCGAGCATTTTGACGGGTA
>NW_021257295.1:0-1487 GCF_002162155.2 Triticum dicoccoides | reverse complement strand
GGACTTTTTCTAGTCTCTACACAAAAAAGTCCCTGAAAACAAACACCCCAATAATATTCTTTCTTACGAGTAATGGTACGATGAAATATACTGTTCCTTCCCACGAAAGAGGCTTCCGAATGGACGCGCAATGTCATAGTCACGAGCTCAAATGCTCTCTTATGATCACGCAAAACTTTATCATGAAATAACATTTGTGAAATCCTTGACAAAAATACAAAAACAAAATCAATGCTCCAAAAATGATACTTCATCTGTAAACTTTTATAAAGAAATTTAGATCACTAACATTATGAAAGCATGTTGGAGTACTGAATTATATATTTTTGTTGTTACTTCCAGTAATATAAATTCACGATGAAAATTTGCAGGCACTCAAAACATTTGTCAAAGTTTGCAGCAAAAAAAAATTCAGATTTTTTGATTTTTTTTCAATTTTTTCTTCAGATTTACTATTCATTCCAAGCTCAAATGAGCTCACCAGTAGAAGGGGACTTTCGCTTCCAAACCCAATATAAAGTATAAATGGCGGAATCAATACAAAATCATGATACTATTCCTTCTCTAGGAAATGTGTTGCGAACTTATGATTCATGTATTGAAATTTGAAAGCAAATGAAAAAGTCCATTTTGGTCTCTCAAATCATCGACTTGATTGGATTTGGTCTTTAAATGAAAAACTAGTAAAACTAGGCAAATTTAGTCTCTATCCCGACTTGAAGCGTTGATAACTTGGTGTGATTTTGAGCACATGTGGCACGTGGCAGCCAAATCATCTCTTCGGTCTTGTTTTAAACATTTGAAAGTTCAGGATATATATTATAGGTAGGCTATTTAGTTGAAGCTCCCAGGAAGGGGATGGCAAATCAAATGTTTTTATGGCAATCTATATTACTCCCTCCGTTCCGAATTACTTGTCGCACATATGGATGTATCTAGATGTATTTTAGTTCTAGATACATCCATTTCAGCGACGAGTAATTTGGAACGGAGGGAGTAGATGACAAATTTAGTTTGCAAGCACGGCAAATCCTGACAAAAATGTACCGAGACGCATTTATCATGCTTGTCAACTAAACTTGTTATCCTTGGCCGACATAAATTGCCATGCAAATTGTATGCAATTGCCATATTTCCAAACTGCCCTTCGCTGGTTAAGAGGGTCTTAAATTATTTGGTTTTAAAGTTTGAGGTACCAAATATGTATGAGTTGACAAATTAAGCACTGCTAAACATCACTTGCCTGAATTTATTTATTCAACCAGCACACGTATATCACCAGCCCGAAGGGGGGTCTCCGTGGCTAGCCGAGGTGTCACCATCGAGTGCGAACAAGGAGATCATCGGAGACGGGGATGCCACAACGCCGCCGGTGAAGGAGAGGCAGGTGGTTATTTGCAAGTTTGAGTCCGGGTGTCGTTGGCGCCGGAGTTGGTGGTCAGCTTTAGAGGGAAGACCAGGGCAGCAACAACACGGCGAAGGCGGAG
>NW_021257294.1:0-420 GCF_002162155.2 Triticum dicoccoides | reverse complement strand
GTCAGGCATCCCACTAGCAGGAGCGCGCGCCGTTGACGTCGTCGCAGCACCGGCGCCATCGCCGTTGGGGTCAGCCTCGCGGATCCGCGGGATCCGACGCGCAGACGGCGGATGTGCCGCTCCCTGTAGGCCACCGACGCAGACAGATGGATCCCGCGAGGAGATGGGAATCCAGCGCCACGTCGGTGCATGCCATACCTTGAACACGGGGGCTTGGGGGGGAGGAGACAGGCCCGGTAGTGGAGCAGCGCCACGTCCATCCTCACGTCGATCTGCGCCGGCGCCATGGCTTCCTCCGCCGCCGCCATGGCTCGATCTGCTCGTCGAGGCCGCCATGCGGATTCTCCATCCTATCCTCCGCCCACCAGGCACGCGTCAACCCATCCCCCCGCATGTCTCCGCTCCCCCGTCCGCTAGGGC
>NW_021257293.1:0-410 GCF_002162155.2 Triticum dicoccoides | reverse complement strand
TATAGGGGATTAATCGTAGTCCTTTCAATAAATAAGAGTGTCGAACCCAATGAGGAGCAGAAGGAAATGACAAGAGGTTTTCAGCAAGGTATTTTCTGCAGGCACTGAAATTATCGGTAACTGATAGTTTGGTAGTAACATAATTCGTAATGGGTAACAAGTAACAAGTGTAGCAAAAGTGCAGCAAGCTGGCCCAATCCTTTTTATAGCAAAGGATAAGCCTGGATGAACTCTTATATAAAGCAAAGCACTCCCGAGGACACATGGGAATTATCATCAAGCTAGTTTTCATCATGCTCATATGTGTGACGCCCCAAGACCGACGCTCCAGATGTATTCCATGTTTTCATTGTCGCCGTGTGTTTATTATGTTTGTTGCATTATCATAATTGTTTTTCATATTTCATTCC
>NW_021257292.1:0-572 GCF_002162155.2 Triticum dicoccoides | reverse complement strand
AGTGTAGGCCCCCCGTTGTATAGGCGACGGAGTTAGGCATCACCGTAACGAGTCAAGGATGGTGTGCCATTGGTACCTGATCGATTCACATACCTGCGCCGGTATGTGCAACGGCGTCGATTGCCAGGAAACGCTTGACAGACGACTAGCACATGGAGTGTGATGACCCAAAAGAACCTCAGATGCTTTCACTGGGCGCGGCGAACCCATGGCGACCTTGGCGGCGGATGAGGACGGCTTCGAGTTCCTCTCAGATCCCGTCGACAGGTGTGCTTCCCCCAACCTGTTTCCCCTCATATGGTAGATTTCTCCTTCGGTGCTGTCTCATAGATCTCCATGGAAAACTGCTGGCCAGGTTCCCCATTATGGCGATGCACGAGACTGTGTGCCCGTCCCCCAATCGACCTGTGATAGATCTAGTGGAAGCAGCCAACGCATGCAGCATACACGAGGTGGCTGACGGGGGACGCCACTTTAGCTCGATTTGAACAGGGTTTGCGATGCCGCTAGCACAGCTTCGACGGCAGAGTCCGAACAATCTACCGGCAAAGACGACCCGCAGGCTCCAGGCT
>NW_021257291.1:0-562 GCF_002162155.2 Triticum dicoccoides | reverse complement strand
CCCCCCCGGCAAACCACTTTTTGTACAAGCCTTGCCGGCAAGGCATGTAACCATTTGTACAAAGCAGGTGCCGACCCTGAGCAACAGATAAATAAATGAAGCGTTGGCGCCCTAAGTTTTAGCATGCATGCTAGGTCGAGTCTCTCTCTCTCTGTTAGGGTTGATAGTGCTTAGCAGTGACTAACCCCTAACACAGAGGTCGAGTGCGCGTCTCTCTGTCCATTCAGGTCCTTTTTGGTTTGAAGGCTGCCCAGGTGTTTCTACCAAACCCTTTGAAGGAAAGGAGACAGACCAGCGTCCCGACCCTAGCAAGCCAAGGTTGCCGGGGGCTGCAAATTCAAGTATCCAACCACAGCAAGCCAAGGTTGCCGGGGGCTATAGACTTAGATAAGTCTTCTGTCCCCTGCTATGTACTTCTGTATGGAACTTGGACGTACGAAAACTCTTTGGGCCGGAACTGGTTGTAGCGCGATGGGAAGGAAACAAACAAAGGTCCTAATTCTACTCCACCCCTGCCTCCGCAAAGGGCATGAGTGTGGACGAGCTATGGAGCGGGAGGACA
>NW_021257290.1:0-1873 GCF_002162155.2 Triticum dicoccoides | reverse complement strand
TTTTTTTTTGAGTTGATTTTACTGCTTGCTTTGAAAGATTTTACTGCCCACCAGAGCAGAGGTGATATATCGGGGCGGCGTCCGTTTTTTCCTTTGTGTATCTTGTTTTTTCCTTTGTGTTGGCATGCATGCACAGGCAGTAGGGAGAAAGCAAGAAACCGTCGCGTACGTGATTCGAAAAGAAAAGGAGATGCCTTCCATATTTGGCTGGCTACTTTGTTTTTCTAAAAGAAATCAGGCACTGTCACGTACTACGTACCTAGTGGCGTAGTAGATGCCTGGCTGTAGCATTGAAAAGGCTGTTTTATGCAGTCAGATGGCCCTTACAACGTATGTATATGCATGGTACAGACCAGACCAGACCAGACCACTGTACATTATCCATCCAGCTCTGGACCGCAAATTCAAAGGAAATAGAGCCTAAAATTTCAGGAGCCATAGCCGATTTCTGAAACTACTAAACTCCCTCTGTAATTTCGTATAAGACATTTACTGACCAGTACATATCCTTGCAGTACAAATTATGGCAATGAATGATCTTTACACCTGACACTCCCAGAGACGCCTCCCCGGCAACAGGTAAACATCACAAAACAGCTAGACCCAACAGTTTTAAACTGTGGGTAATAACCAGGAAAAAGACTAAACTCCCAGACTAGGCACACAAGTCCGAAGATGTCTCCTTCACGAATAACTTCATCAGAGACGACTTGTGATTTTACTTGGCCAAGGAATCCTCCATTGCAGCAGGAATAAGAGCACACAAAATATGGCATCAGCAGGGTGTTTCGGCATTCTTTGTGGAAAAAACAAAATCATTCCTGATGCTCCAGAGACACCACCAGAATACCAGATGTTCCACAGAAACTACTAACCCAACTCACCTCTATAATTTGGGCTGGCTAGGTTACATTACTTCCAACATACGCAGCAATCTTGGATCTGAAATGCCATGATTTTGCTGTCTAATTCACCTAAGTTTTCATCATCATGGTTGCGCTGCATGCTACCCAAGCCAAAACCAAATGGCACATAGCTCTTGTTCCCCATGAAAACCCACACAAGCACCTGTGGCCTAAACTATCACAGGCTTGTATTTTACATCAAAAAGGTTGCCTCCCTGCTCCATTAAGCACAACGAAGCAACATCGTAGCTTTACAACTTACACGGCGGAAAGCTGATTTCCTCAGTAGATAAAAGTTCATTACACACAGTAGGCAAACACAACGATCTACTAGTAGGAAACTAAACACTGAACCAGCTAGCGTTCTCCTGCAGGAACAGGGGATGAGTTTGATCAGAAAAGTCGGGTTTACCAAGCGGTCCGCAGTAATTCGACCCCGAGCTTGTCGAGGAGCGCAGGATTTCTGTCCAGGAGGGCTGATTGGGAGGTTTTGCAGACGATCTTCCATCGGTGTTCTAGCAGCTCCAGACACGCGCCTCCTTGACATTGCTCCAGCGTCTTTTCTGAAAACAGAGTTTGTTGTCTTTCTTGGAAACAGAGTTTGTTACGAAAAGTCCATCATAAGCTCCATATAAGACAGCAGAACAGAAGATATTCATGACCTGAGTAGTTTCATACTCATACACCACAACTGTTGGGCCACAGCACATTTAGAAAATAAGCGATCGCTGCATTCAATCTCAGAGCAAAAAGAAGGGAAGTAGGATCATCTACAGGGCTATCCCAGGCTTTCCAGGTCCACCACATTGCAGCTTGAAGTCGCCACAGCCTTTTTCTGCCATTTATTATACAGTAAGTACTACATATCGTGCAATTTACACATACACCGATATACATACACCATGGTGCCATTGATCACAAAAATACACAAGCCTGTGAAACACAAGACTGATACACAAGATTCGTTT
>NW_021257289.1:0-1572 GCF_002162155.2 Triticum dicoccoides | reverse complement strand
GAGGTGCGGCGCGGGGCGGCGACGGCGTCGGGGCGGGGCGGGGCAGCGACGGCGTCGGGGCGGGGCGGCGACGGCGTCGGGGCGGGGCGGCCACGGCGAGGTGGCGGGAGGGGATGGCGCGCGGCGTCGGGAGAGGAGGAGGAGAGATCGAAGTGGGGATGCGGTTCTGAAATTTTTCTAAGTGCTACTTATATAGCAAAGGCTTTGGTCCCAGTTTGTGGCACAAACCGGGACCAATGCCCCCTTTAGTCCCAGTTGGTGGCACCAACCGGGACCAAAGGCCTCTTTTCAGCAGTCCAAAGGGCGGGAAACAAAGACCTTTGGTCCCGGTTGGTGCCACCACCCGGGACTAAAGAGGGGCATTGGTCTCGGTTCGAGCCGCCAACCAGGACTAAAGAGGGGCATTGGTCCCTGTTGGAGCCATCAACCGGTACCAATGGACCCGTCTAATTACTTATATATTTTCTGCAGCTGTTTTTTAGTTGATTCTTTCTGTAGCTATTTTTTTAGTCCCACCTTGCCAAGCGAGAGGCACTCGCAGCTGTTTATAAGCCCTGAGTGCAGAGACGATGAAGAAGAAGCTCAATGCTCACCTGCACGTTGGTTCGCTTCAAGCCTTGAGGAATAGGGTAGACTGCGCGGAGCTATGTGTAGTGCAGTTTACACTATTCCGAAAGGCTTGAAGCGAATTAACGAGCATTGCGCCTCTTTTTTATTTTTAATGAGTTATTACCACTCAGAAATAAATAGAAAAAATAAATATAGCAGAAAAGAAAAAAACTATATAAAAAACTACTCAGAAATAAATAGAAGAAAAAATAGTTGTGATTAACTTTACTAAAAAAATGAGCATAGATGCGTTTATAGACACTACTAGGGAAAAGGCTAGCAGCAGCGCGGGTTTTAGGTGTATCAGTAGCGTGGAGAGGGGCGCTACTAATAAGGCGCTACAGCTAACACATAGCAGTAGCGGGTGGTCACCGGCGCTACTACTACACAAGTGTAGCAGCAGCGCGGTTATTGGAAGCTCGCTACTGTTAGTAGCTCTAGCGCGCTTTGCAACGACGCGCTACTGCTATCGCGGCGCTGCTGCTAACTTTTATACACTCGCTACTGCTAATTTAACAGATTTTTTGTTTTTTGGGGCATATTTGTTTTGTATTTGAACAGGCTTTATAGAAGAATCTTTAGCACATCGAAATGTCATCATGATACACATACAAATGCCTGCGAGACCACGAATGTAATCATAGCATATACATACAAATAGTCTCATCATAATCATCATCCAACACAAAGTGGTCTCTCGTCATCATCTCGAAAATAGCGATACAAGTCCTTGATTACTTGCAAATACATTGTCATCCATCTAAACAATGGTATACGCGAGAAGAGCTATCACTTTGAGTACATGAGTTCGTATCCCTCTCTCGCATTAGCGTGAACCTAAACTAACTACTGCCTGTCGCTCGGAAACCGGAAACCGGTAACACCTGGGCCTGACACTCCGGCCACTCATCGTATATATACTCCTGGCGTAGCACTTCTTCGCCATCGATGATCTATGCACCT
>NW_021257288.1:0-1609 GCF_002162155.2 Triticum dicoccoides | reverse complement strand
CCTCTTCTTCCTCTGCCAGTAGGCAGAGGCGAGGCGTGGCGCGCGCCCGAAGAGCGCCGGCCACCTCCTGCTTCGCCGTGGCAGCCTCCCCGACCCCCTCGCGACGCCACGGAGACGGCCTCGACCCCCCTCGACCGTCTCTCCCTCTCTGGATCCCCTCCTCCTCCTCTGTTCTCCCTCCCTCTCGTCACCGAACGCACCTGGGAGCGCCGCTCGCCGTAGCCATGACCACGGCCACCCCCTCCCCTCTCCGGCGTGCTCCCGAGCTCCTGCACCTCGTCGCCAACCCCCTCACCGAGCCACGTGACCGGAAGGGCCCCGAGCAGCCGCCATCGTCATCATCTCCGAGCTTCGGCCCCGGTGCCGTCTCCGTCGAATTCGGACACTCCGGCGCGCCCCCGAGCCCACTGACCCCCCCTACAGCTCCGCGGTGAGCCTCCGTGCCGAACCCCTCTCTCTCCCCTCGCGTTTGCGAGCTCTAGGCCATAGCCCCGTCGCGGCCGAACTCCGGCCGCCGCTGACCATGTCGCCGCCGTGGCCTGAGCTCGAACGGGTCGCGCCCGTGCATCTCACCGAGCTCGTGGTGACTCCAGGAGGCTGCGCAGTGCCTTACCTCACTCGCCCGTGCTCCACAACGCCGTTTTCGCCGAGGTCCGAACTCCGGCGCCGCCGCGAGCTCCGTTCCGACGAGCTCCGTCGACCCCACGACCTCCCACTCGGTCCTCTGGATGCGCGGGAGCAAGGGCCATCCCCTGGTGCCCTCAGCACGCCAAACTGACGCCTCTAGCGCAAGTCCGGCGTGCCCCGCCGTGTTCTGTGGTCACCGGCGACTCATCGCCGGCGTATCTGACGTGGCGTCGTCATTAGCGCTAATGACCCCACTAACTAACCCCCAGAGCCACTGACAGCCGGGCCCCACGGCCTAACTAACTGGCTAACTAAAATAGATTAAGTTTAATCTAATTGCAGTGGCCCCACGCGTCGGCGTTGACCTCGCTGACGTGGCCTTTGACCGGCCCCACATGTCTGTGACCCCAGCCAGCACTGTGTCACTGACGTGTGGCCCCCACATGTCAGGTTTGACCCGAGCCAGCCCAGTTGACTGCTGACGTCACAGTGACGTGGTGCTGACGCCATAATTCATTTTCTGGAATTATTTAACTCTAAATATTCAGGAAATTCCAGAAAATAGCTAAAACTTCAATAAATCATAGAAATTCAACCGTAACTCCAAATTAAATAATTTATATATGAAAAATTATCAGAAAAATTCAAGGAATCCATCTGTACCATTTTCATGCATGTTAGAACAACTTATAGCTGCTGTTTAGCACAAATCAATTAAATGGCATTTGAATAATCACATATGGAGTTTAAATTTGAATCTTGTATTCAAACCAACTTCATTTAATCTATTGCTAGTTGCATTAGCTCAAAACACATTCATTTTGCCATGTCATGATCATGCATCATATTGTGCATTGCATTGATTGTGTTCCCTTCTGTGTTGCCGGTATTTGTCCCCTCTCGATAGACATGATACCGATGATGTGATCGTTGACACTGATGAAGACTCAATGTTATCTTCAGAAGTGCCAGGCAAGCAAAA
>NW_021257287.1:0-616 GCF_002162155.2 Triticum dicoccoides | reverse complement strand
TGACATAAAAAGGTACATTCCTCGAAAATTATTGCCGCCGGAACAAGGGAGTTTCCGCCACTCTGCATCACCTCAATTACTCCCATGCAGGAGGCTTCAACCACAAGACTGTGGCATCCGATGTCACCTGCCAAAACGAGGCCATCTCGAAGTCCTCTGGCTTTCTGCATCTACCACGAACGGTATATGACTGCAAGAGGCAACCACGAAAGCGTCGTTTTGGGTCGCGAAGAATTGCTTCCTCTAGTCTCCGTCGTTTCGGCATCTACCACAAACGGTATATGATTTTTCTTTTTTGCGAGAAAAACGGTATATTACTGCAGGAGGTAGCCAGGAGAATTGATGCGGATCCTCTGGATCCACTGTCCTAGTCAAACGTGGTGTCCACATTTAATTTAACGCACCCTTCTGATGGTTTTACCCAACCATGACCATAAATACAACTACCACACCGTTCTTCTGTGCTCTTGAGAATTTGTTTTGCTAACGTGGATATTGCCTGGTTTCTTCTGGTAATTTTTCCCTTCGCCCTTCTCATTACATTCATGATTTTTCTTCGTCAAATTTTTAAACATTGTTATTTCTTTTGCGCCTTGAATTCAATTCAGGGTCTACC
>NW_021257286.1:0-882 GCF_002162155.2 Triticum dicoccoides | reverse complement strand
CGAGCTCTAGGCCATAGCCCCGTCGCGGCCGAACTCCGGCCGCCGCTGACCATGTCGCCGCCGTGGCCTGAGCTCGAACGGGTCGCGCCCGTGCATCTCACCGAGCTCGTGGTGACTCCAGGAGGCTGCGCAGTGCCTTACCTCACTCGCCCGTGCTCCACAACGCCGTTTTCGCCGAGGTCCGAACTCCGGCGCCGCCGCGAGCTCCGTTCCGACGAGCTCCGTCGACCCCACGACCTCCCACTCGGTCCTCTGGATGCGCGGGAGCAAGGGCCATCCCCTGGTGCCCTCAGCACGCCAAACTGACGCCTCTAGCGCAAGTCCGGCGTGCCCCGCCGTGTTCTGTGGTCACCGGCGACTCATCGCCGACGTATCTGACGTGGCGTCGTCATTAGCGCTAATGACCCCACTAACTAACCCCCAGAGCCACTGACAGCCGGGCCCCACGGCCTAACTAACTGGCTAACTAAAATAGATTAAGTTTAATCTAATTGCAGTGGCCCCACGCGTCGGCGTTGACCTCGCTGACGTGGCCTTTGACCGGCCCCACATGTCTGTGACCCCAGCCAGCACTGTGTCACTGACGTGTGGCCCCCACACGTCAGGTTTGACCCGAGCCAGCCCAGTTGACTGCTGACGTCACAGTGACGTGGTGCTGACGCCATAATTCATTTTCTGGAATTATTTAATTCTAAATATTCAGGAAATTCCAGAAAATAGCTAAAACTTCAATAAATCATAGAAATTCAACCGTAACTCCAAATTAAATAATTTATATATGAAAAATTATCAGAAAAATTCAAGGAATCCATCTGTACCATTTTCATGCATGTTAGAACAACTTATAGCTGCTGTTTAGCACAAATCAATTAAATGGCATTT
>NW_021257285.1:0-499 GCF_002162155.2 Triticum dicoccoides | reverse complement strand
GCGGTTGCCACGTCGGATTGCAACTGCGCCCCACCACCACTACCCCCACGTCCTACACATAAACCACCTCCCCCACGTCCCCATCCCAAGCGTGAAAAAGCCCCAAATCGACTACATCGCTGCCTCATTCCGAGAACCTCCATTGCCGCTTCCATCTCTTCTACAAACAACCCACAAACATCTCTCTTCGAAGCCCGCAGTCGCAGGAGGAGGGCAATGGCGGAGGAAGCGTCTGCCAAGCATCATTGTGGCCAGACGTCTGACCAGAGCGGCAACCTCGACGTCGTTCACGTTCTCGGTTAGAAGCGCGAGTACACCGTAACCCTCAAAGGGGTTGAGCTCCATGGCAAGGAGACGACGGAGGTCGTCTGCACCAGCGAACCAGACAAGGCCGACGAGATGATGTTTTGGATCAGGAGGAGCGCATGCGGCTCGTATCCCCACATCATCGATGTTGATGTGGAGTTTACCAAAGATGATGAACCTCCGCAGATGGCAG
>NW_021257284.1:0-2713 GCF_002162155.2 Triticum dicoccoides | reverse complement strand
TTCTTTGGGCAGGAACGCTAGCTAGCTCGGCGTTTCTCCTTTGGGCAGGAACGCTAGCTAGCTCGGCGTTTTTATTTGGGGAAGAAACGCCGCGGGCTCTGGCGTTGCTAAAAGGGTCAGATCGTGAAATACTTTCATGCCGAGTTCACTTTGTGACAAAGTTTGTTGATAGGGTCAGAATAGTGATTTCGTCCCCCTCCGGATGCCTATGATCTGTCCTACGTACAACAGTTACCCGATGAGTCAATCAGACAGTTCTGGGCTAGATTCTTGTCTGTTAAGAACAAGATACAAAATTACCAGGACTCTAATATCATAACAGCCTTCTAGCGTGGATGCGAGGATAAAGGCGTTTCGAACGCCCTCGCCTGCCTTTGCATCCAGACATACAGGAACTGGCCAATCTAGTATCCAAATTCTACGCCATTGAACATGCTTGGCAGGATGATGCAGGTTCAATCTTTGAGTTCAACCCAAAGAGCGACAAATCCTCACCTCGGCACGAGCCCAGTAAATGGAGTGCACCGGCCGAGCGACCTCGAAAAAATAAAAAAGTCCACTCCGGGACCACCCTAAACGGCCTCCTAGATAAGCCATGCTCGATAGATGCTCTTCTGCTTAAGGCTGGTCGTAATGTTAGTATCATAGTCATAGTTAGTATCATGCATGCTAACTAGACAATTTTGATGAGGTGTCATAGCATTAAATGAAGAAAGAAAGGGTGTAGTATCATATCATGATACTGTATCATATTAAATGCTATGCTACTTTGTGTCATGCATGACAATAAATAGAGTACTACATGGTACTAATATATGATACTATGCATTAGGGAGGTAGTATCATACACTAGTATCATATGCATGATACTAGTATATGATACTCCCCATTACAACCAGCCTAACTCTTGCCCGACCCACAGCCTTCTTGACTGTTGGGTGACGAGACAAGTGGCTAAATTGGGACCCACCCTTCTCACGGGCATCCCCCATCACTCATCCTTGACTGTTCGTTTGAGGCCCTCTCAGCCGAGAAACTGACTACATTACGAGACAAAGTCGACCGAGACGATGTCATCCTCGACAAACGGCCCAAGTCCACCTCATTGAAGATTGCATCGATCGCTTCATCTACCACACTACCCACAATCGCGAGCAGAGCGCACCGGCATCATTGCTCCGCCGCATTGTCCGACACCCTGACCTTGACCCAAGACCATGCAGTCCCGCTAGTAGCTAGCCGCTAAGAGAAACTCCAACCGCGCCCCCAACAGGCCCCCCAGGCCGTCTTTTAGCGCCGGCGCCCAAAAAACGGCCCAGTCGAGCCCCCAGGAGCCCGTTTTCGCCGGTTTGGGCCGAAACTGGTGCCGGCGGACCCAGGCCGAACCCGGCGCGATGGGGGGCATTAGGGAAACCGATTTTGGCGCGAACGAGAGTGGGCCCGCCGAGTTAGCGACACGCCGCTTCGTCCTCATCGCCTCGGTTCCCGCGGGAATCAATGCCAAGGCTGTCGCGCTGTCGCGCCGGTTAGCCTCCATTGATGCCTCACAGGCGGCACAGTGAAGGCGCTGCGACGCGCGCCCCGCCCGCTCCCGCCACGCGTCATCCGGCATGCAGATTCTCACCACCCAGCTTCGGCTTTAAAAGCCAAACTCCCTGCCGGTGAACGCCAAACCTAGCCTTCTCTCTCGCCTCGACTCGCCACAGAAACAACTCTCCCCCCTCTTCCCCGCCGACGAGCAATGGCTGAGCGATACCCCGGCGACGCCGCGGCGGCGAACAGTTTCGGCCGCCGCCATCTCCACAAGCCCGAGGCGCGCCTCCTCTACGAGGACGACTATCCGGTGCCCCAGACATGCGGGTGCCGGGCACGTGGAAGTTGAGCGCCGGCGGCGTCCCGGTGCCCCCAGTGCCCACCGGGGCTGAACGGCGAACCGAGATCGCCCGCATCCGCTCGTCGCTGCCGGAGGCGCAGTGGAACGAGCCAAGGTACGCCGCCGACAGCCACACACTGTGGACGATGTTTTTCGAGCGCCGCCGCGAAGAGCAGATCGCCTCCAGCAACGGCACCGTCCCCCGCGGCCGCTACAACACCGACCGGCAACGCGAATGGTGGGGCCTGTCCGTCCGCACCCTCGAGGCCGTCCTCGACTACATCGAGACCGGCAACATGCCACGCCTCGAGTACACGGGCCGCCTATCCTTCTCTCATCGCGGTCGTCTTCGACAACGACGAGGACGACCGCGACGAGGAGTACGCGTCTGGGCCATACAACCCCCCGCGCGTCGGCAACCCTGGTCAGGGGTGCAACAGGGACGGCGACGGCACGCAGGGCGGCGGCGGCAACTGGGACGACTGCGGCGGCGGCGGTGACTACACCCGGTTCTACAGGCTCCTCGGCATGTAGAAGGCGGGTGGCGGACGCAACGTAGTAGGGCTAGGGGTAGTTCGTTTGTTTTATGTTTCTTTGTACAAATTTGAATGAAAATTTGTATAGTTTGTGCCGAATTAGAATCGAATCGCTGAGTTTACGCCGAGTTCGGGGGGACGTGGGGCGACGACTGGAACGCAATCGCCCCACGCCTATAGTACGCGCCGGCTCAGCCAAGACGGGTTTTTTTCAGCGTTTGGGAGGGCCGAATGGCTGGAGATGCTCTAAGCGGCAGCTTCTCAAGAGGATATCAGAGGAAGTGCACCAGCGGAAAGAGAGGTA
>NW_021257283.1:0-1891 GCF_002162155.2 Triticum dicoccoides | reverse complement strand
CGAGCAATAAAACGCTCAACATCCCGTCTCATCTTTGGCCAAAAGAATGTGTAGCAAGTACGTCCTCCGTCTTCTTCACGCCAAAGTGTCCCATTAATCCTCCTCCATGCGCCTCCTGCAACAACAAAAGACGAACGGAGCTAGCTGGAATGCATAGCTTGTTAGCACGAAACACAAATCCATCGTTAACGACAAACTTGTTCCACATTCTTCCTTCTTTACAATTCTGCATTACATCTTTAAAATCAGCATCATGCACATATTGATCTTTGATGGTCTCCAAACCAAATATTTTGAAGTCAAGTTGTGAAAGCATAGTATAGCGACGAGACAATGCATCAGCAATAACATTTTCTTTTCCCTTCTTGTGTTTAATGACATAAGGGAAAGTCTCAATGAATTCAACCCATTTAGCATGTCTACAATTCAGTTTAGCTTGACTTTTAATATGTTTCAAAGCTTCATGATCAGAATGTATAACAAATTCTTTGGGCCATAAATAATGTTGCCATGTTTCTAAAGTCCGAACAAGAGCATATAATTCTTTATCATAAGTAGAATAATTCAGACTAGGCCCACTCAATTTTTCAGAAAAGTATGCAACAGGTTTGCCATCTTGTAATAACACACCTCCTAATCCAATTCCACTAGCATCACATTCAAGCTCAAAAGTCTTATTAAAATCAGGAAGTTGGAGTAAAGGAGCATGTGTCAACTTATCTTTCAATACCGAGAAGGCTTCTTCCTGTGCGGTACCCCAAAGAAAAGGCACATTTTTCTTTGTAAGCTCATTGAGAGGTGCAGCAATGGTGCTGAAATCTCTCACAAAACGCCTATAGAATCCAGCGAGGCCAAGAAAACTCCTCACTTGTGTGACCGTTTTGTGCTGCGGCCAACTCTCAATAGCTTCAATCTTGGATTTATCAACTTCAATTCCCTGTGGAGTAACAACATAGCCAAGAAAAGATACTCGGTCGGTGCAAAAGGTGCACTTCCCAAGGTTACCAAACAAACGTGCATCACGTAGAGCAATAAAAACAGCACGTAAATGTTCCAAATGTTCTTCCAAAGATCTGCTATAAATCAGTATATCATCAAAGTAAACTACCACAAATCATCCAATGAAAGCACGTAAAACTTCGTTCATTAATCTCATGAAAGTACTAGGTGCACTAGTTAACCCAAAAGGCATGACTAACCACTCATATAATCCAAACTTAGTTTTGAATGCTGTTTTCCATTCATCTCCCAATTTCATACGAATTTGATGGTATCCACTACGCAAATCAACTTTGGAGAATATTGTAGAGCCACTCAATTCATCAAGCATATCATCTAGCCTAGGAATAGGATGACGATAACGAATAGTAATATTATTAATGCCTCTACAATCAACACACATACGTGATGTACCTTAGCAATCAACACTCAATTTCAAAAAAATAGTTCCAATTCCAACTTCCGAGCCATCCGTTGAGCGTTTATTCAACTTTGCATCTCTGAATTGATTATTGCTGACCCTTTTTGCTACCATATTATAAGCCTTCCCAGCTCCACATACATCTACGTCGTGCGTTTGACTCTCCCTGGTAATCGCTCTATCCAAGCTTTGAGAGTTTTGACTACAACGGTTGCCGATCACCGCCTGTTGCTGGGTAAGAACTGGTAAGAATTTGAGTTTTGCTTGACGGATTTGTGACACCCACCACCACCACTTGTTCGTAGTTTGTAGGATCATATTCTTGTGTGTTTCTATTGCTGCTAACCATGCCAGGATCACAAGCCGACGAGATTGACTGGGAGAATTTATCGAACAAGGAGCTTCATGATAAGTTTCAGCAAATGATGACTGAACAGGTGCAAGATGTGCTGAACAATTTTGAAGAGGCCA
>NW_021257282.1:0-7869 GCF_002162155.2 Triticum dicoccoides | reverse complement strand
CTCTCCAGCTCCTCCCCCTCGCGCTCCCCCGCCATGACCGACACCACCATCGCCGTGCCTTCGTCGTAGCCGTGCTCCCCGTCGTCCGTGCGTCCTCTCATCGTGTCCAGGAGCTCCGCCGCTGTCCACTCCATCGAGCACGCCTTGCCCCGAGTGCTCGCAACGCCCGAGTCCACCGCAACGACCTCGCCCGAACCGCCGTCGCCGGAGATCCCCTTCAACGCCGCCGTCGCTCCGGTCCATCTCCGGCCGCACCAAGGGCTTCGTCGCACTCACTGTGAGCTTAGCCATCTTTCCCCCCCTCCTTTTCTTGCTCCCGAGCTGTGTAGCGACCTCCCGGAGCTCAACCGCACCCACCGTCGTGGAGCTCGTCGCCGACGTGCTCCCGGTCACCCTCCGACCACTCCACGGTGTCCATCATGCTCACCGTCTCACGTAGCACCTAGCTAGCTACTCCCCGCGCCTCACCGACCCCTCTAGCGTCAAGTTCGTCTTCGGCCGAACCCCGGTGGCCGCCAAAGTCGTCGCCGGCGCCAACTCCGGCCACCCCGACCCCAACGGACTCCATCAAGAGCTGCGGCTCGTCCTCGGCTCCACTCCGGTGGTCTCCGCGACCCATTTGGCGGCCGAAACAGCCAAAACCACTTCCGCCGCCGCGTCGGGCTCGCCGGCGGCTAAACGCCGGTGCAGCCGACCCGGGTTTGACCACGGGTGGGCCCTGGTTGACTCCCCTGAGTCAATGACAGGTGGGGCCCAGCCCTGTTAATTAAACAGGTTTAGTTTTAATTAAACTTTAATTAATCTAATCACACTAACACGCGGGACCCACTGTCAGGTTTGACCCGGACGTATCCCGTTGACCTGCTGATGTCACACTGACGTCAGACTGACGCAATAATTGATTTTTTGGAATTAATCTAATATAGGAAATTCCAGAATATAGTTTAAACTTCAAAAATTCATAACTTTTATTCTGTAACTCCAAATCAGACAAATTATATATGAAAAATGATCAGAAAAATCCAATCTATCCATCTGTACCATTTTCATGCATGATTAAACAAGTTAACCTGATGTTTGATGCAGAACAAGGAAAAACACTTTAAAGGGCCATGTTTAAGTTTGAAATTTGAATCTTTGATTCAAATTGGTTCAAACCCTTCTGGTCTTAGTTGCATTAGCCCAACACACTCATATTTCTATGTTTCATGCATGCATCATATTGTTGCACATTGTTTGGTGATGGTTGTGTATCGGTGTTCTTTGCGGCAGGTTCTGCCTCCGAGGAGTACCGTGATTACCCTAACGAAGAACTGTATCAGTGCATCGAACCATCAGGCAAGCAACCAACCATTTGATCATATCGATACAATCCCATGTTCTCGCTCCTGCTCTCTTTTACTGCATTAAGACAACGCGTTTCAAACTGCTGTGTGCTACGGTAGTTGAACCCACTTCCTCTGCATGACCTGTCATTGCCACAGTAACTAGATGAAACCCACTAGCATGTGTAGGAGTTGATTGAGCCATATGTATGTGCTGTTTCTACCTTGCCATGCCTGCTATGCTTAGAGTCGTGTCAGGTCTGGTTCATCTGGGTGATGGGCTAGAGTGAAATGATTATGTCGGTAATGAGAGTGGTGTGGTGAACACGATTTGGTAAAGGTATCGATGAGAGGCCATGTAGGAGTACATGGTGGGTTGTTTCATTGAAGCCGACCTTAAGCACTGAGATCTGTATGTGTGATTTAAGATAAAGCTACTACCATGCATTGGGCCCTGAAATATGACCCCGCTCGACTTCTTATTCACCCTAGCTCTCTGTCCAGGAGTTGCAAGTAGTTTCTGGTGTTTGTAGCCTACTGGAGGCCGTGGACAGCGCTGACCGTAGGGGTGGGCTGTGATGCGGTAGGTACGTGGCCGGGTGTACCGAATACCCGTTAGGTATCTCGGGAACCCTGTTCACATCGTTCGGGGCCATATGGGAAACCTCGGCCGGACTCCCTGCGGATGGAACCTGAATAGGCGATAAACCTGGACTGGAGGCTTAGGTGATTAGGTAGGTCGTGGCCGACACCCACGTTGGGCTTCCGCTTGAAGGTTGCCGAGTACATGTCGTGTAAACGACGGTAAGTGGTGAGAGCGTGTATGAAGAAGTACCCCCTGCAGGGTTAACATGATCTATTCGAATAGCCGCGTCCGCGGTAAAGGACTACTTGGTTGCCTATACAGTTCATAGACAAGTAAATGGAAACTACTAAAAGCCTCAAGATAAGTGTGAGTGCCGAGGATGGCTCCTCCGTAGGAGGACGGAGGTGGATCCTCGGTAGTGTATTGAAGTGGTGAATAGTGGACTCGTGTGCGCAAAATTTTTTCAAGTTGAAGTATCGTAGGATAGCCTAGCCAAGAGTCAAAGCTGGCTTGCTGCAATAACTCCACCAACCCTTCTTGATACTATGCATGTATGTAGGATCTGATGTAAGTCTTGCTGAGTACCTTTGTACTCATGTTGCTATAATCTACATTTTTACAGAAGACGCTGCAACCCCTTCTGATGGGTTCTATGTAGACGTTGACATCAACGAGTAGGCTAAAGACCCAGGTGGTGACCCTGAGCTTGTGAAGGACCACATAGTATAGCCAGAGGCTTTCCAAGCCTCTTTTATTTTACTAGTTGTCTGTACTCAGACAAGTTACTTCCGCTGCTGGCTTGTATGATTGTATGACTTGTATGTTGGGTCGTGAGACCCGTACCTTTGTGTGTATGTTATGTATGGCTCACTGAGCCTTAAATAAAGTACTTGTGTCATAGAGTCATGTTGTGATGCTTCGTTGTATTTGCACATATCGAGCATATTGTGTGTATGATTGAAATGCTTGGTATGTGTGGGAGCTGGCTATCTAGTTGTTTATCTTTAGTAGCCTCTCTTACCGGGAAATGTCTCCTAGTGTTACCGCTGAGCCATGGTAGCTTGCTACTGCTCTGGAACACTTAGGCTGGCCGGCATGTGTCCTTCTTCGTTCCTGTGTCTGTCCCTTCGGGGAAATGTCACGCTTTGAGTACCGGAGTCCTGTTAGCCCGCTACAGCCCGGTTTACCGGAGTCCTGCTAGCCCAGTGCTACAGCCCAGACCCACTTGCTGATGACCGACACGTTCGAAGCTGGGTCATGGATGCCTGTCCCTGTAAGTCTGTGCCACTTTGGGTTTACGACTAGTCATGTCAGCCCGGGCTCTTTATCATATGGATGCTAGCGACACTATCATATACGTGAGCCAAAAGGCGCAAACGGTCCCGGGCAAAGGTAAGGCGACACCCGTGGGGATACCATGCGTGAGGCCACAAAGTGATATGAGGTGTTACCGGCTAGATCGATGTGACATCGAGTCGGGGTCCTGACAGCGTTGGCATCAGAGCCGGACTGCCTGTAGGTTCTCCAAGCCAAACTGGTCGATGTTGAGTCTAGAAATTCTTTAGTTATATGTAGGGGAATTGTTTGTGGGTTGGAACGTAAGGCTCTTTTTACTTCTTTATCTTATGACATTCTGATCTGAGTCAGTCCATTCTTCCACCGGGGGTTAAGGAATTAGGATCTATTCTCTCTATCAGGATCACGTGTTACTAATCAGTAGTACCTTATAAGTTTGATGGATACAAGCCTAGTTCAGTTCTACTACCACATTATGTTGCTAGGATGGTCTCAGAACTTTGATATGATGATGTTGAGTGTGTATGAAATCCTTTGTAAAATGTCTCAAATCCTTTTGAGCATTTACAGCTGTTATGCTGCCGAAATTTTGCTAGAAATCCTAATGCCTTTGCATTATGATTGTGCTTTCAGATGGCCACTCGCGACCTCAATCAAGTGGTTCGCCTGACTCGATGCCTAGATGTACCCGGCCATACTGCCAAGTTGGTCAGGGTAATGACTGAGGCTGGATACCGCTGGTATCCTGAGTACATGGTCGAAGAGCAATTCCGAGACTTTAATCAAAGCCTGTATCTCTGCCGAAGAAGCTCAAGAGGATCCCAACGTCGTTCTCGGTACGCTTCTTGTCAATTGCCACCCGGCATCTGTTCTTTTCGATACAGGAGCCTCTCATTCTTTTATATCTGAAAATTATGCTCGTTTGCATAACGTCGCATTCGGTGATATGCCAACCTCTATGGTAATTCAAACTCCGGGATCCAAATGGCAAACTTCTAGAGTAAGCCATGGAAATGAAATCCAAGTCGACAGACTTGTTTTCCTTGCCTCTTTGATAGCCCTTAAATTTTCAGATATCAATATCATTCTGGGTATGGACTGGATGTCAGCTCATCAAGCCAAAATTGATTGCTTCTCTAGGACTGTTCAACTCACCCATCCTTCGGGGAAGATAGTCAATGTCTTGACCCGAATAGCTAAGCGACAATTATATTCTCTTAACGCCAGCCCTTTGCCAGACCTTGAGGACGTTCCGGTAGTCCGTGACTTCCCGGATGTCTTTCCAGAAGAATTGCCAGGTGTTCCACCTGACAGGGATGTTGAGTTCGTAATAGACCTCATTCCGGGAACCGTTCCGATTGCTAGAAGACCCTATAAGATGGCACCCCTAGAACTAGCTGAGCTTAAGAAACAACTCGATGAGTCCTTGAAAAAGGGTTTCATCCGACCTAGTTCATCTCCGTGGGCTTGCCCCGTCCTATTCGTCAAGAAGAAGGATGGTACGGACCGGATGGTTGTAGATTACCGACCTGTCAATTTGGTCACAATCAAGAACAAATATCCGCTTCCCAGGATCAACGACCTGTATGATCAGCTCGCTGGATCCTCAGTCTTCTCCAAGATGGATTTGAGGTTGGGCTACCATCAAATCAAAATCAGAAACGGGGACATTCCTAAAACGGCCTTTGTTACTCGTTATGGCCAATACGAGTACACCGTCATGTCCTTCGGTTTAACCAACGCTCCAGCCACCTTTTCTCGGTTAATGAACTCAATCTTCATGGAGTATTTGGATAAATTCGTCGTAGTTTATCTCGATGATATACTCATCTACTCCAAGAATGAGGAAGAACATGCCGAACATTTAAGGCTAGTGTTGAAGAAACTTCGAGAGCATCGCCTTTATGCCAAATTTTCTAAATGTGAATTCTGGTTGTCAGAAGTGACCTATCTGGGTCATGTAATATCTGGTAAAGGTATTGCTGTTAACCCTGAGCGAGTTCAAGCCGTCCTTAATTGGACTCCACCTGAATCGGTCAAGCAAGTTCGGAGTTTTCTGGGCTTAGCGAGCTATTGTCGTCGCTTTGTCGAGAACTTCTCCAAGGTTGCTAAACCTCTAACCGAACTCCTCAAGAAAGATAAGAAGTTCGAATGGACTCCACAGTGTGAGCACAGCTTTCAGGAACTGAAAAGACGCCTGACCTCTGCTCCCGTACTGGTACCGCCAGACTTCTCCAAGGACTTTGTTATCTACTGCGACGCCTCGCGACAAGGACTAGGTTGCATTCTCATGCAAGATCGACACGTAATTGCCTACGCTTCACGGCAATTGCACCCACATGAGGAGAATTATCCTACTCATGATCTAGAGCTTGCAGCCGTAGTCTATGCACTTAAGACCTGGCGACATTACCTCCTCGGTAATCGTTGCGAAATATTCACTGATCACCAAAGTCTGAAGTACATTTTCACCCAACTGGATCTGAATCTCAGGCAAAGACGTTGGGTTGAATTGATCACAGACTTCGACTTAGGAATAACCTACACCCCAGGGAAAGCCAACGTCATGGCTGATGCGCTAAGTCATAAATCTTATTGTAACAATCTCATGTTACAACAAAGTCAACCGCTTCTCCATGAGGAATTTCGGAAGCTTAACCTTCACATTGTTCCTCAAGGTTTTCTTTCCACCTTGGTGGCAAAACCTACCCTTACGGATCAGATTATCAAAGCACAGAAGGTAGATCCGGGAATCTTCCGCATCAAGAGAAACATCCAGAAAGGATTTGCGAATTGCTTCTCCATTAATGATCAAGGGGTCGTATACTTCGGGAATCGACTAGTGGTTCCCAAAGTGCGAAACCTGAGGCGATTGATCCTTAAGGAAGCTCATGAATCTCCTCTCACCATTCATCCCGGTAGTACTAAGATGTATCAGGACCTACGCCAGAGGTTCTGGTGGACTAGGATGAAGAGAGAAATTGCTCAGTATATTGCTAATTGCGACGTCTGTCGTCGTGTAAAAGCAGAGCATCAACGGCCTGCTGGCACCCTTCAACCCTTAGCTATTCCTGAATGGAAATGGGATAAAATTGGTATGGATTTCATTACCGGTTTTCCCAGGACCAAGAGAGGGAATAATGCTATCTTCGTCGTTGTCGATCGTCTTTCCAAAGTGGCCCATTTCTTACCTGTTCGTGAGAGTATAACCGCTAGTCAGCTGGCAGACTTATACATCTCCCGAATAGTGTCTCTCCATGGTGTTCCTTTGGAAATCAACTCGGATCGAGGAAGTCTTTTCACCTCTCGATTTTGGGAAAGTTTCCAAAACGCCATGGGAACCCGCCTTTCCTTTAGCACCGCTTTTCACCCTCAATCGAGTGGTCAAGTGGAACGCGTCAACCAGATCCTAGAAGACATGCTTCGAGCCTCTGTTATCTCATTCGGAATGGATTGGGAGAAGTGCCTTCCATTTGCCGAATTCGCTTACAACAACAGCTATCAATCTAGCTTGGGTAAAGCCCCTTTTGAAGTTCTCTATGGACGACGGTGTCGAACACCCCTTAACTGGTCAGAGACCGGGGAAAGACAATTCTTTGGCCCGGATATGATTCAGGAAGCAGAAGAGCAAGTTCGCATCGTTCGTGAAAAGTTGAAAATAGCCCAATCTCGTCAAAAGAGTCAATATGACCGAAAACATAAGGCTATGACTTTCGAGATTGACGAGAAGGCTTACCTTCGGGTTACCCCTCTGAAGGGAACCCATCGTTTCGGTATCAAGGGCAAGTTGGCTCCTTGTTACATTGGACCTTTTCGCATTCTCGCTAAACGAGGAGAAGTTGCCTACCAGTTGGAACTACCTCCGCACCTTTCCAGAGTCCACGATGTCTTCCACGTTTCTCAACTCAGGCGTTGCTTCTCGGATCCTATCCGTGGAGTGGACCACGAAACGCTTGATCTCCAAGATAATCTTACATATCGAGAGTACCCCATTCGTATCCTCGATCAGGCCGAGCGTACCACTCGACGTCATAATATCAAGTTTCTCAAAGTACAATGGTCGCACCATTCTGAGGATGAAGCAACTTGGGAAAGGGAGGATCGTCTTCGACTTGAGTATCCCGCCCTCTTCCCGGAGGAACCCAAATCTCGGGACGAGATTCTTTTGAGTGGGGGTGAGTTGTCACACCCTAGCTAGTCATGCATTAGAGTGTTGCATCATGGTTATTTTTCCATCAGAAACCTGAAATGGGGATGACAGAACCCCCAGCCCCCTCTGAAACCAATTAGGGTTTACTAAAAACTTTTTCAATGAACCTGAAATGCCCTTCTAAAATGCCCATCATTTTTGTCTTGGTTCAGAACCTCTGCCAAAAGTGATGCACATTTTCCTAGGCCATCTTAGGGTTTTTGAATTAAATCATAAATATTTGAAATTGGGCATTTAAAATTATATAAAATATTTAAATGCTCAAATATCTCCAAACTAAAATGTTTCATGTTGGAAATAATCCAACTATGGACCAGGGGTAGTTTGGTGATTTTAGGAGTTGCCTAAGTATTTTATTTAATTCAACAAAGTTGCAGAAGTATTAAAAAAACAAAAAACAGAAAGAAAATGGAAAAACTTACCTGACGCCTGCTCCCGGCCCACCTGCCGGC
>NW_021257281.1:0-628 GCF_002162155.2 Triticum dicoccoides | reverse complement strand
ATTTCGAGGGCCCAAAAAAGGATATGATTGGGTACAAGGATCTGCCAACCATTGATGCGGACTCCAAGAAAGAATTGTATCCAGGTTGCAAAAAGAAATATTCCATGTTGAGTGCCACCCTGGCGCTTCTCAGATTTAAAGCACCAAACGGTCTATCAAACACGGGCTTCACATAGATGTTAGGTATTTTCAAATAAATTCTTCCGGAAGATAATGTGCTCCCTAGAAGCATGAATGAAGCGAAGAAAATTGTTTGTCCAATGGAACTTGAAGTGCAGAAGATACACACTTGTGTGAACGATTGTATATTGTACCGCGGTGAGTACAAAGATTTACGTGCATGTCCCAAATTCAAGCATGCACGATACAAGCACAGAAGAGCAAAGGACATGTACAAATTTGACGATGAGATCAAGACAGGATTCCCATTCAAGGTTGTTTGGTACTTGCCTTTAATTCCAAGGTTGTGGCATTTGTTTGCAAACCCTAGAGAGGCAAAGAGGTTGCGGTGGCATCATGATGAGCGAATTGCGGATAAGTATATGAGGCACCCGAAAGATGGGGCTTAGTGGGAATTAATAGACAACAAGTTTCAAGACTTTGCGAAGGATCCTAGAAGTATAAGGCT
>NW_021257280.1:0-390 GCF_002162155.2 Triticum dicoccoides | reverse complement strand
AACAGGACAGGCCATCTGCCTTTGACTCCTCGAGGTTAGAATAGTCATTAGGATGATATTTTGAACAAGAATCAACAGGTGGGGAGCGTACGAGTTTCATTGCTTCCAGAATGGCACTCAATGCCTTGGTGCCAATTTTGTAAGTCATTGCAGTGTTCCACAATATTCTTCTGATGCGCGGATTCTAATATTCACTGTAATTGCATATAATATCTGAGAACCATGAAAACATAAATAGTTGTGAGATTATCTTTGTAATGCAGATAATATTCTAATATAGGGGCGCCCTTGTATACACTTATGTGCTATCACTGGATTCTGATGAGAGAGCTCATGTGTGCTATAATATCGTGCGTGTATTTATATAATCTGGCACAAGTACACAAAAAA
>NW_021257279.1:0-386 GCF_002162155.2 Triticum dicoccoides | reverse complement strand
AGAAAAGATCATGCTACCTGTCGATGCGGATAGAACCACGGTTGTACTTGCCCAAGAATCAGCCCCACCACACATAACCCACACTCATGCAGATTGTACCCCTACCCAGTTGGACAGAGAACCAGCTACACCCCTTCTAACCCCAACCCCAGCATATAGACACCCAGTTCCCGTTGACACAACACCATCTCCACCACATAGCACCCAAACACAAGCAGTTAGTAAGGCAACTGCAGTGCCCAAATCACGAGGACCACCACTCCAAACCCTAAGTCAACGCTTAAAGCAGAAGAAAAATTGTTCTCAGGTCAGGTTCCGTAGCTATGGTTCATACTACTTTGCTCTTGCATCACTGTATTTACTGATACCAACCAATTTCAAATTTG
>NW_021257278.1:0-2373 GCF_002162155.2 Triticum dicoccoides | reverse complement strand
CGGGGACGGGCGGCGGCGGCGGCGGCGCGGTGGAGCCGGGGACGGGCACGCGGTGACGGCAGATAACCTAGCTACGGGGTCGAGACAGTGATGCGGTCGGGTGTGGGGGGTTTTCTTTTTTTTTTTACAATTTCATTAATTTGCCGTCACAGGAAAAAAGGAGACCGCAAAGCAAAGGCTCGGTGCCAGTTTTTTTTCTATTAGCTCGCCGTCAGCAGGGTGGAAGACAGACGGCAAAGCTACTGACTTTGCCGTCACCAGATGGCAAAAGCAAACGACAAAATTAGGGCACCATTACCCACCGTTAGACTGGCCCCTTTGCCGTCACCCGGGAAAACAACAGACGGCGAAGAGCCGGTTTGCCGTCTAGTTTTCTTTGCCGTCTTTCTTTAGCTAGATTTGCCGTCAGACATCGCGCGGACAGACGGCAAAGCAGAGATTTGCCGTCAGGCATACTTTGCCGTCATCAGTTGATGGCAAAACTTTCTTTGCCGTCTACCCGACGAAAAGCTGACGGCAAAGCCACTCATAGACGGCAAATTAGCAGTTTCCTGTAGTATTCTACCATCCCTATCCACTTGCCTTCGCCATTCGCGGCTGGCGGTGCTTCCGCGCCAGTCTTGCAGCCCTCCCCTTCCCTTAGCGCCATCCACCGCCGTGCCTCCTTCATTCCCGTCCATGCTCCAAACCTTCTGAGCACTAGATTTCAGCCAACAAGCCTACTCCCCTCACACCCGAACCGTCAGTCTCTGACTTGTCTGCATCGTCTTGGGCTACGACTCGTTTCGTTTGACTTATTGCCGGCGTAAGTTGCGTGAATAGATTAGTTTTTTGGCTTTTGCATCAAAATGATGCATGCAACTTTTTTTAATTTATTCATCAGAGTGCGAAAAAATGAGCACAAAGATTCATCCAAAGCCACCTTCGAAGCGAACAAAGTCGCTACACCTATAAGTATTGAGACGAGTGATAACCATATCAACGGATACCATGTTGCGTGAATAGATTAGTTGATTTTGAAAGATCACGATGGGTAGCCCCGAGGTTAGACTGCGCGTAAACTGTTATCAATGTGGTTAGTTGTGATGTTTGTACACACTGATACGATACGCAGGTCCACGGCTCCACACATGAACGTCGAGGAGGCGCGCCAAATGCCTCACATAGTCTCACCCGAAAAAAGAAAACAGTAGACCAGAGAATACTTCCTCACACGCATGGCTAGCACGTGGCACATCGTCCAGTCAGAGGATGGACGGTGGCCATGCACGCGTCGCAGTCTGGCCTGGGCACCGCCCAACACCACCAAAGGCAAATTTCTGCAGACCGCTCGAGTATGGTGGACTAGCTCCCTCTCCTTCCCCGTCAGAGCGGCGGCGCACCCTTCCCCTCCACCTTGCCACAAAGCTACTCCAATGAAGGCGAAGCATAGACCCACAGCTCCCGTCGACGCTGATCCACAGGAGGAGCCATCCACAGGCACGGAATCAATCCACCACGAGAGCAGTGAGGCGCGGCTCCGCCGGATCCGCGCCAACCTCGGCCTCCTTGACCCACCGGCGGCCCCGTCCGCCGCCCACGACGAAGGCCTCCGAGCCCTCGGCCTCCTCGACTTCGTCCGCCTCGACCTGTCCTCCTCCGGCGCCCCGCGCCCGGACCTCGTCGCCGAGCTCATCGCCAACTACAAGCCGTCCATCGATACATTCGCCAAGGCGGTCTGCCTCCCAGCAGGAAGACCTACTACTTGCTACTCTCTTTCTGCCAGCCGCGCCACGACCTCGGCCGCCATAGAGTTCATGAAGATTTATCCTGGCGCCAATAAAAGCTTCCAGCAACAGGAAGCTCAGGCTGCCTTTTGCGGTGGATACGGCGCTGGGTTCTGTGCGGCTGGGTTGGGCGCATGAAATTGAGTGGACGCTGCTAATCTGGGACCGAGTGAGGAAGCAGATGGAACACCTGATTGGGGCGTGCTACTACGGTGCATACTTGCAGAGGCTCATCTGGGTGCAGAGTCCAGATGTCTTCCAGCTGCCACTGGAGCCGCCACTGATAGATCCACCACCGCAGCCAGCGGCATTGCACTCCCAGCAAGCAGTAAGCATGGGATCTCCGGTCAATGAGTGCCAAAAACGTTGCGGCATTGCGCCCCCAGCCAGCGGCATTGTACCGGAGCCGCCATTGGTAGATGCACCACCGCAGCCAGCGGCATCGCACCCCCAACAAGCAATAAGCATCCGATCTCCGGTCAATGAGAGCCAAAAGCGTTGCGGCATTGCGCCCCCAGCCAGCGGCATTGTACCGGAGCCGCCATTGGTAGATGCACCACCGCAGCCAGCGGCATCGCACCCCCAGCAAGCAATAAGCATCCGATCT
>NW_021257277.1:0-1953 GCF_002162155.2 Triticum dicoccoides | reverse complement strand
GCAACAGCCCTCCTCAGAGCCTCAACTTCGGTCATCGCCCCTAGCGCAAATAATGAAACATATGTTATCATACTGAGAATTTGTTCGCACTGATCGCGAACAAGGCTTGCGCATACCTTGTTTATCCTCCAACTGCCTTTTCAACTGGCCAAGTTCTTCTTCAGCCCGCTCCAGACTTTGATTCAGTCCGGAGACCTCCGCAGCATGAGAGGCAACAGCCGCTGCAGACGCTAGCTTATAAAAGAAGAGAGATAGATGTCATCAAGTGAGTCTTCCTGTGAAAATATAATTAATCCTCTCTCCAGTCCTTTCTTGATCGAACAGTGTTCAGGGGCTACTATCCATACTATGACACTCTTCGAAACCTCATAAAATATACCTCAAAGCCTCTTATAAGGCTGATACATGCTTCATTCAGTCCACTCTCAGCAGACTGAATCTCCTTAATCACCGCACCCATCAGGGCACGGTGTTCATCGACGATGGAGACGCTCTTCAGCGCCGCCAGCAAAACATCCGACACCTCTGGCTGGACAGAGATTGCCGGTGGAACAGGCACGCCCCCTCCAGCCGAGGGAGGCCGTCTGCTTGATTCTAGAGTCGTATTGGTCTCCGGAATTGCGTCCGGCTGGGAGCCGAATTCAAGATGGCTCCCGACGTCGACTCCCATGGGAATCTTCTCCCCCATATCTCCGGCCCCCGAAGTTTGACCTCCAGGCGCCGCTTTCACGATCTCTTCCCCCCTCCTTGGCTGGGGTCCCTCCGGGACGAAGCCTCAGTGTTATGCACATATTTGGGGGAAGGGGCCTTCGGGCGCGTCCCGCTCTCTACAGCATCCGAGCTCAGCAAATCCTCTGATGAGGATCGTTCGGTGCGGGACCTCGCCGGACTACAGAAAATATAGCTCAGGTTAAAATATTATGCCATGATGAGTCTGGACGCATAAGTGTGTTCGGATCTTATACTCACGAATTCACCAGGGGCTGGGCCCTGGGATCCCACGCCGGGCTGCTATCAGCGGCGGCATTGGACTCTTCCGGAAGAGGAGCTTTTCCCCTTTTAGGCAACTCGGCCTCCAAGTGTACGGAGGCCGCCCTCTTCTTTCTTCCCCCCGTTGGGGATCGTCTTCCTCCTCGTCCTCTTCGGAGGCAGAACAGACGTTGGAGCCTTCAGATATTGTGTCTGAAGTGCTGCGGCGATGAAGGCCGCCCCGGGTCTTTTTGGCCTCCTTCTCGGCCTTCTTCTTCGCGCCTTGTACAGCGCCGGGACCAGCATCTTCGTCAGAAGTGGGCCGGCCGGTTCTTCAGGCAATGAGGCCGGACAGTGGATCCGCCCCGCCTTCTTCATCCAGCCCTAGGGGAGTTGAGGAAAACACATTGAACATTTCCCTTGGGTTATGCGGGTAAAACGCGTCAAAACTTACCGAGCTTGCAGGGCGGGACAGTTGATACCCGCGGTCCTCGGCCGAGTCCGGCCATGATTTGCCGGACTTGAAAAGCACCTTCCAGATGTCTTCATGCGAGGAGCCAAAGAGCTTTCGCAGGGTCTGGTGCTTGGCCGGATCGAATTCCTAGAGATTGCAAGTCCGGTGCTGACAAGGCAGGATCCGGTGAACTAACATCACCAGGACTACATGGACAAGATCGATTTTCTTGTCTTCCATATCTTTAACGCGCGTCTGGAGCATAGACAGTTCGTTGGACGAAGACCAGTTCAGGCCCTTCTTGGGCCAGGACGTAAGCCGCAGAGGGGCTCCGAATCGGAACTCTGGAGCAGCGGCCCATTCCGTGCCCCGCGGCTCAGTAATGTAAAACCACTCTTGTTGCCACTCTTTGACGAAATCATTAAAGGCACCTATTGGCCATGTGACATTGGGCATCCTGCTCACCATGGCGCCCCCGCACTCGGCGTGCTCTCCCCTCACCACCTTGGGCTTCACATTAAAGGTCTTCA
>NW_021257276.1:0-391 GCF_002162155.2 Triticum dicoccoides | reverse complement strand
AGAGCCGTCTCGGTCATGTCTGCATGTCTCCCGAACCCGTAGGGTCTACACACTTAAGGTTCGGTGACGCTAGGGTTGTATGAATATGAGTATGCAGCAAACCGAATGTTGTTCGGAGTCCCTGATGAGATCCCGGACGTCACGAGGAGTTTTGGAATGTTCCGGAGGTAAAGAATTATATATAGGAAGTGCTATTTCGGCCATCGGGAAAGTTTCGGGTCACCCGGTATTGTACCGGGACCACCGGAAGGGTCCCGGGGGTCCACCGGGTGGGGCCACCTATCCCGGAGGGCCCCGTGGGCTGAACTGGGAGGGAACCAGCCCCTAGTGGGATGGTGTGCCCCCTCTTGGGCCCCCCTGCGCCTAGGGTTGGAAACCCTAGGGTGGGGGG
>NW_021257275.1:0-815 GCF_002162155.2 Triticum dicoccoides | reverse complement strand
CACCACAATGATTGAGCTCCGAACACCACCAACCGTCTAGGGCACCAAGGCACCCAAGAGGAACAAGCTCTAGGGTGCCCAAACACCCAAGAGTAATAAGCTTCTCAAACTTCACTTCCACGTATCACCGTGGAGAACTCAAACCGATGCACCAAATGCAATGGCAAGGGCACGCGGAGTGCCCAAGTCCTTCTCTCCCAAATCCCACCAAAGCAACTAATGCTAGGGAGGAAAATAAGAGGAAGAACGGAAGAAGAACACGAAGAACTCCAAGATCTAGATCCAAAGGGTTCCCCTCACAAAAAGGAGAAAGTGATTGGTGGAAATGTGGATCTAGATCTCCTCTCTCTTTTCCCTCAAAAACTAGAAAGAATCCATGGAGGGATTGAGAGTTAGCAAGCTCGAAGAAGGTCAACAATGGGGGAAGAACACGAGCTCAAAGGATAAGGTTCAATGGGGAAGAAGACCCCCTTTTATAGGTGGGGAAAAATCCAACCGTTATGCTCACAGCCCGCACAGAGCGGTACTACCGCTCCAAGGAGCGGTACTACCGCTAGGGCGGTAGTAACCCTTTGAAAAACAACAGCGAGGAGGCAAAAGGCCAGTAGAACCGCCGGAGCGGTACTACTGCTCGTCCTCACGGTACTATCGCTCGACCTCACGGTACTACCACAAATGGTAGCGGTACTACTGCTTGCGAGCGGTACTAAAAAAATACTTCTGCGCCTACTTCCGCTGAGCAAAACACGAGATTTTGGTCCGGAGCGGTACTACCGCTTAGGAGCCGCGGTAGTAATGCTCTGGAGCGGTACTAC
>NW_021257274.1:0-529 GCF_002162155.2 Triticum dicoccoides | reverse complement strand
CACTAGAGCTATAAATGTATGAAAGCTCAACAAAAGAAACTAAGTGGGTGTGCATGCAACTTGCTTGCTCATGAAGACCTATGACACTTGAGGAGGCCCATTGTTGGAATATACAAGCCAAGTTCTATAATGAAAAATTCCCACTAGTATATGAAAGTGACAAAACAAGAGACTCCCTATCATGAAGATTATGGTGCTACTTTGAAGCACAAGTGTGGCAAAGGATAGTAGCATTGTCCCTGCTCTCTTTTTCTCTCATTTTTTTGGGCCTTCTCTTTTTTATGGCCTTTCTCCTTTTTTCCTCACTTGGGACAATGCTCTAGAAAATGACGATCATCACACTTCTATTTATTTACAACTCAATGATTACAACTCGATACTAGAACAAAGTATGACTCTATATGAATGCCTCCGGCGGTGTACCAGGACATGCAATGAACCAAGAGTGACATGTATGAAAGAATTATGAAAGGTGGTTTTGCCACAAATACTATGTCAACTACATGATCATGCTAGTAATATGACAATG
>NW_021257273.1:0-908 GCF_002162155.2 Triticum dicoccoides | reverse complement strand
GAGCTCGGTCCACCCCAGCTACTCCCACTTGCCTCGTTAGATGCGCCACTCCTCCAGCTCCCCGTAGAGCCAAACCCCGTCGCAAACCACCGTCTGTAGCACCGTCCCGAGCAACTCCGGCGAGGTCCCGCCGTCGCCGTGGTCGCCGGCGTCACTTGGTGACGTGGCACGTCATTAGCCACTAATGACCCAGCCAAACCAACCCTAGTGCCACTGCCATGTGGGCCCCGAGCCTAATTAGGTTAGTTTAATTTTTCTGTTTAGATTACTGCTAATCTGTGGACCCCATGTGTCAGATTTTGACTTAGTCAAGTCAACATTGACCGGACCCACCTGTCAAACACCCAAACCAGCCCTGTGTCACTGACGTGTGGCCCCACACGTCAGGTTTGACTCTGGGCGACCCAGTTGACCTGCTGACGTCATGATGATGTCAGGCTGACGCAATAAGTATTTTTTGGATTTAAAAATAATCAGGAAATTCCAGAAAATTGTATAAACTTCTAAAAATCATAGAAATTCAACCGTAACTCCAAATTAAATAATTTATATATGAAAAATTATCAGAAAAATTCAAGGAATCCATCTGTACCATTTTCATGCATGTTAGAACAACTTATCACTACTGTTTAGGACAAATGAAGTGAATGGCATTTGAATAATCACATATGGAGTTTGAATTTGAATCTTGTATTCAAACCAACTTCATTTAATCTGTTGCTAGTTGCATTAGCTCAAAACACAATCATATTGCCATGTCATGAGCATGCATCATATTGTGCATTGCATTGATTGTATTTCTTTTTTTTTGTTGCCGGTAACTGTCCCCTTCCGATAGACGTGATACCGACGATGTGATCGATGACACTGATGAAGACTCAATGCTATCTTCAGAAGTGCCAGGCAAG
>NW_021257272.1:0-784 GCF_002162155.2 Triticum dicoccoides | reverse complement strand
CCTGAAAATGGCATAGCATACCCTTTACATAGGAAGTCCATGGAAAATAAGGTTTAAGAAAAATAAATGCATATTACTCCCTCCGTTCCACAATGTAGTGCCTATAGATTTTTTCAAAAGTCAAACATTACAAACTTTGACCATATTTATGGAGAAAAATAGGTACATCTAGAATACCAAATGCACATCATTGGATACATCCTAAGTTATATTTTCAGAATATACATGTTTGGTATTGTAGGTGCAGAGAGTTTTCTCTGTACACTTGATTAAAGTTGACAAAGTTTGACTTTCAGAAAAATCTATAGGCACTACATTGTGGAATGGAGGGAGTAACAAAAATACGAGTTTCACTTTAAAGCTGTTGAAGAAAATAAGGTTGTGAAGAAAACAATAGCACCCAGCTTAACAAACAAGTTTAAAGTTATCAAAATTAGACTGCGAATAATTTTGGTACTCCCTATGATCCATATTACTTGTCGTTCAAACGCATGTATGTAGACGTATGATCGGACGGAGTACTACATTTCGGTGTTGTTTGAATGATGTCAGGACAGCCCTGCCAAATCCGGGTTAGCCATTATTTTGACGAAGGAATCTGCTGCCCTCGTTTTGCAAGCATCTGGGTGCGGAAACAAAACCAGCAACCAAATATATGGGTAACAGTGAACGTTGTGCCTCAACCTTTGTTTTATATCATTTGGTACTCACATATTCTTCTATGAGAATTCTAAATTACTATAATCTACTAGCATAAGATGCCCAAATACTTAGTCAATGATGT
>NW_021257271.1:0-2235 GCF_002162155.2 Triticum dicoccoides | reverse complement strand
CAACGCGCTCATGCCAGAGCCGAGACACCATACCTGCATGCATGTTGTTGTGTTGTGGGTGTGCATGTACTCCCTCCGTACCGAAATATTTCTAGTTGAAAAGTTATCACGTAAAATGTAACCGTTTTTACGAAAAGAAAAATATATCTCTATATATCTTAGATGTTGGTGTGAATCTGTTATACTATGCTATACCTTTATGTATTGTCCAATTTGTATAGACTAATTCCATAATCAGTTATATAGACCAAAAATTGGGTTTAGGCTTTCAAAAAACCGCCTTTAGAATTCTGAATACACTCTTAAAATCTTGGGCCTGCCCCTGACACCAGCCAACCAGATAGCATGCATGCATGTATAAAGTATTTTTGCTGCGAGGGACGCATGCATGACCAGCGTGCCGTATCGAGCTTTTTTTCCTTCCTTCCTTTGCGATCCAAAAAGAGGATGGGATGAGTTCCATGCCTCTCACGGAAGCAAAACCGTGCCTCTAACGGAAGGGAAAAATGTTTTCTTTTCCGTTTCCAGGAGGCACATACGTACTTCTCGCGAAAGCACAACCGTGCCTCTTGCGGAAGCAAAACTGTACATCTGGCGGAAGAAGAAAAACAGAAAATGTGTTTTGTTTTTCTATCCGAGACCGAGAGGCACGGGCATGTCTCTCGCGAAAGCATAACCGTGCCTCTAGCGGAAGCAAAACCATACCTATAGCGGAAGGAAAAAAACAGAAAATGCGTTTTTTTTTCTCCATTTCCAAAAGGCACGGTCGTGTCTCTTGCGGAAGCAAAATCGTGCCTCCTACGGAAGAAAAAGAACTGTTTTCATGATTTTTTTTAAATTTTTTTGACCCAAAAGCAAAGGAAGATGGTGGAAAACAAAAAAATTGAAAAAACAGAAAAAAAGTGTTTCAAAAGCCGAAAACGCGTGTGTAAAAATAAAAAACGAAATACGAAGGGAGTGCAACATGTCGCGGCGGCTGAGAGCGCGCCAAGTGACGCGCTCTCAGCCCACACCCAAGTGATCGTTGGGAGGCTCCTGAAGAAGAGCTCGCCAACTAGTTGCTCTCCAAGGATCCATCATTCCTTCCTTCCGTTGGCGATCGATCGAGCGATCTAGCTGGCTGCGCGCGCGGAAGAAGTGAGGAGGACATGGCCGGTCCTAAGATTATGGAGGCCCATGACGAAACTAGAACCAGGGCGCACAATCATTAAAATAATATAGACAGTGTTACTAGTAAACACTTAAGTGCGTCCAAATCCAATTGTCGTGACAAAATAAATTTTGTATATTACCTTTCGTCTGATACTCATAGATTCAAAGTCATTGTCGATGTATCAATATCGATTTACTCTAACAATTCCATATTAAACATGAAATATTGCTAGACATTTTAATTTAAATCTCCCAATCTTAGCAAATGATAGAATTATGTAATACATTCTAATTAAAAAATAGAATTATACATATTTTCTAGACGCAGTACATATCAATTATATACTTAAGAGGATAGAAATTATACAACTTGGTGGCTTGGCTGTTAAGCAACAACACCACAATTGTAGCTCTGTAGGAGCAGCCAGGGTAGATATTTCTTTTTGAGTGCAAAGCAAAGCTTTGAAGAAGTGGCAAGACGCATCAAGGGCAGACCATGGGCCATCGTGGTTCATATCCAGTGCGCCTTGGCGCACCGGTGCCTGGCTCAGCACAGTGACCCAACGTCTAAGCTCCAATACAGCAAAGGAATTATATGCTCCCTCCGTCTCATAATAAGTGTCTTAACTTTAGTACAAAAAATTGTACTAAAGTTAAGACACTTATTTTGAGACAGAGGGAGTACATCCAAAGGATATTACAGTATTACAGTAATTGGTCGAGCTAAATGAGTTTTGTACAGACAACAAACATTAAAGTTATAATGAAAGTAATGCAGCTACTGCCCTGGATAACTGAGTTTAGCATAGAGCATAGAGATAAAGGATATACCAAAAGCAAGGTATTGTTCCCAAGATAATTGACCTACAATTTTACTCCAAAGCATACAGGCAAAAATGTACCAAAAGCAATGCATAGTGCTTGCTCAGGACAACTAATTTGAACGCGATTGCATCAAGTTCAGTACAAAGCATAAGTACCTAAGTTCTATAACTATAGCCAAGTAGTTCATATCGGCAAGATTAAGTATTGCAACCAATGTTAGCTGCTCATAAAAATAATGAGATAACAGACAATTGGGAA
>NW_021257270.1:0-707 GCF_002162155.2 Triticum dicoccoides | reverse complement strand
GGCGCTATCCATGACGGGGAGGGAGTAGTTCACCCTCGGGGCTGAGGGTATGTACCAGTACCTATGTGTTTGATCTCTCTCTTTCTCTCGTGTTCTCTCTCGTGTTCCCTCTGTGGCACGATCTTGATGTATCCCGAGCTTTGCTATTGTAGTTGGATCTTATGATGTTTCTCCCCCTCTACTCTCTTGTGATGAATTGAGTTTCCCCTTTGAAGTTATCTTATCGGATTGAGTCTTTATGAGAACACTTGATGTATGTCTTGCCGTGATTATCTGTGGTGACAATGGGATATCATGTGCCACTTGATGTATGTTTTGGTGACCAACTTGCGGGTTCCACCCATGTACCTATGCATAGGGGTTGGCACATGTTCTTCACTCTCCGAGAAACTTTGGGGCACTATTTGAAGTAGTTTTATGTTGGTTGGATGAATCTGAGATTGTGTGATGCATATCGTATAATAATGCCCACGGATACTTGAGGTGACAATGGAGTGTCTAGGTGACATTAGGGTTTTGGTTGATTTGTGTCTTAAGGTGTTATTCTAGTATGAACTCTTTTATAGATCGATCCGAACGAATAACTTTGAGGTGGTTTCGTACCCTACCATAATCTCTATGTTTGTTCTCCGCTATTAGTGTCTTTGGAGTGACTCTTTGTTGCATGTTGAGGGCTTGTTATATGATCTATCTATGTTATTATTGTT
>NW_021257269.1:0-854 GCF_002162155.2 Triticum dicoccoides | reverse complement strand
GAAGCTTTCGCCCGATTTAACGCAATACCGCATTATGCGTCTCTTACACTCAAAATTCCGGTCCACGCGGCATCATCTCATTAAAGGGTAACTTTGAGTGTTCCTCGACTACGGAAGAACGTCAGACTGCCTTGACAGCCACACACTAATCCGGCTTTGCTGATCAGAGCCCCTAAACAGGTCATTCAAGACCCCGGACACGGTTAGGCGAGTCCGGTATAAATAAACAAGGGGCTTACTAGCCGCGTACCCCTTTACAAGGGGCTCCACGCATGCACAAAAAGAGACAATAAATCTCAATTTTATTCATTCTTTGAATCATACTCTATTTATTTCAAAGTACATCTTTCGCACGGACTCTTTTTCAACTAAGTTCTCCTCTTTTATAGATGAACACCGTGCGACACCCGTCCAGGATACGGCACAACGGAGACACAGGCGCAGACGTGTAGTAGGGACCCGTTGCAAGGATTCTTTTCAGATTAAGACCCTCCGTAAACCTTTCTTACTGTCTCTTGTTGATACACATCCCCCGGTTTTTTGCTATAACCGAGGAGGAATCTGGCATTTTGGCATCGGCCGCGTCAGAAATTTTTGCGCGTACCTAGACACTAGGGGCTTAGGGCATTGTTCTACCCGTTTTCATAAAGACCGAATACCTTAGGGAGTGTTCGGCGTCTCGAGTTAGGCCTTATATGCATCAGCTCCGAATCATGTCTTTGGTCAAATGTTGGGTTTGCCCGGCTCCTGTGTTTTGCTGCCTTACGTTCCGCTCTATCGGCTAACGCGGCACCAGGAGAACTACTGCGATTGTGCCCCGGTTCGTCCAGGTGAGCACCTCAGTAGAGAAAGCC
>NW_021257268.1:0-396 GCF_002162155.2 Triticum dicoccoides | reverse complement strand
TGTTGATGACCGACACGTAAGCGCACCTTGGGGTTCAACAACTATGGAAATCGCTTTAGGGCCCAAAAACGGTGAGTAATAGTCCACGAAACTGGTCAGAATCGGCCAAAACCGCGAGTGTTGATGACCGAAACGAAAACGCACCCAGAATTCGTTAATCGTGGAAATCACTTCGGGACCCCAAAACAGTGAGTAATAGTCCACGAAACGGGCCAGAATCGGCCAAATCTGTGAGTGTTGATGACCTACACGTAAGCGCGCCTTGTGGTTCAACAACTATGGAAATTTGTTGGGGCCCAAAAATGGTGAGTAATAGTCCACGAAACGGCTCAGAATCTGCCAAAACTGCGAGTGTTGATGACCGAAACGGAAACGCACCCCAGGGTTCGTTAATCG
>NW_021257267.1:0-396 GCF_002162155.2 Triticum dicoccoides | reverse complement strand
AAAATGGTCTCTACCGGTATACGCAAAGTTGATCTATACATTGTTTATTTCACTAAAAAGGCTCAACCTAGAACTTGCTTGATTGCTAAATCCTCTAAAGGTTGGTTGTGGCATAGATGGTTAGGTCATGTGGGCATGCGAAACCTTGACAAGCTTATTAAAGGAGATCATATCCTTTGTGTTAAAGATGTCATATTTGATAAGGATAGACTTTGCAGCGCTTGTCAAGCAGGTAAACAGGTTGGAGGAAGCCACCCCGTGAAGAACATCTTGACCACAAGGAGGCCGCTCGAGCTACTTCACATCGATCTTTTTGGTCCCAACGCTTACAAAAGTCTTGGTGGAAACTCATTTGGTCTAGTTATAGTTGATGATTTTTCAAGATTTATGTGGGTG
>NW_021257266.1:0-1146 GCF_002162155.2 Triticum dicoccoides | reverse complement strand
CCTGACCACGAAGGTCTATTCCTGCAAGCAATCGAAGAACAAGCAAGAATATGATAAAAGCAATCTGAATATCGCGAATATGTATGAAGTATTGATTATGGTGGGATGGTGGACAGCGGATGGGATAATGATGCAGCGGCTGCATGACTAATGTGAACAGAACTCAAAACTCTAAAGGAACTAGACACTAAGACCAGCAACTCGACACGGCGATGCAACCGACAATTCAATAATGCAAACAATGAAAAGAAAATTGCAAAGGCTCAGTCTGGCTAGGACAAAGGATGAATAGATCTAACTTTTGTTTTGTGGCTTTTTCTTGGACAATAGGTAAGAAAATAAATCTAATCTAGGAAAAACTGGAAATTCTCACTGAGCAACCTGAAAACTGATACCACTTGATAGAGGCGAGGGTCCCGATCTTTCGATGAGATGATAACTATCAATTTGGTGGAGACGACTTTGACGATCCGACTACAAACGTGCACGACGTTGCGCCTTAGCAATCGCTAAACCAATCTCCTGAGGTTACTGACGATGCTGGAAGCACGGTCAGCCTGACCACGAAGGTCTATTCCTGCAAGCAATCGAAGAACGAGCAAGAATATGATAAAAGCAATCTGAATATTGCAAATATGTATGAAGTATTGATAAAGGTGGGGATCCGAAAGTGGTCTTGGTCTGGTCGTTGGACACAAACGAAGTACACGAAGTTGCGTTGGCTAACTTTTAACTAAACAAATCCCAACGAAAAGCTACTAGATGGATCTACTTATATAGGAGCAAGGGGTGACGGCCAAGGAGGTGGGAGGACGACCCAAGGCAGCCTAAAACTAAATCTAGGTCGTACAAGGCCAATGGGCCCAAGTGGAGGTGATGTAACACCTTTAGACTTGTAGTTTGACTCGGATTCTGCTGCAGCATCAGATTGTTTCGTCCACAACTCAACGCTCCAGACGAATTTGAAGGTGATTCCAATTGGGTTGGAAAGTGCACGAAATCTATTTTCCAACAAAAAACGAATCACCCAATTCGGAGTCCGTATGAAAAACTTGTGTGCGTTTTGAGTCAGGTGTGTCTGTGCAGTCCGAATCTGAATCCAGAACGTGAGAGACTTGGACTCTATCTTCTCTTGGGCCAAAAGTG
>NW_021257265.1:0-1691 GCF_002162155.2 Triticum dicoccoides | reverse complement strand
GAGGGAAGAGAGGTGTCCCATGTCAACATCCAAGTCACCACTAACGATGTGCGACGCTTGGGCAATAAAGGCACGGAAGTCCCGCCTTGGCATAGATCCTCGCGGAAACATAGATGGCCCTGTCTGAAATTTTTCGAATCTGCACACTTTAAGGCAAGGGAATGCATCATCACCAATGATGAACCTTTTGACACGAGTGTATTGGCTGCTAGTGGTTCTCAAACATAGAGTAGGAAGAGCAGACAATTTCCCAAGGATCTGAATGCCAACCTCTGGCGTCACTCTATTCACTCCTGCATACAAGCAGATGAGGATGGGAAACAAGGATGAATTAATCCATCTAGGCAATGTTGAGGTACAACCAAGAAAATGAAATGTGTGGAGGTGTGGAGGGGGCACCCAACTATCCCAGCTGACATCGAATGTCTCATATCCAGAATGATAAATCTTAAGACTGGCCAGGGACACCAACAAAGAATTAAACGCACTCTCGTCATGTTCTTGTCACCAAAGATCGAGCACCTCAGCTCCACTAGATTCCCAAGCTCTTTCTCAATCTCATCACTTTCACCCACCCACACACCATTTAGCTCTTCCAAGGACACCAACTTCCCTATCCCAACCTGCAATCTGGTAAAAGAATAGACCTATAGGAACATCAATTGTCCTAGCTGAATAACACTTAATGGCACCTCGATAGATCCACTCGTTCTTAAGTCGAGTATTTGCAAAAAAATGTAGCTTTCCTATATCGATGGGGAGCACGTCAAGATGGGTATCTTTCAGCCCTAGGTACCTCATGTGTAATAAATTCTCAACATACCTAAGATCAATCTGGTGGGTATGCATACTTTCCCTTAGATAGCAACCTTCTAGATCCAATACTCGAAGAAGTTTGAAGCTTGAAAGAGCTTGGATTAGATAAACATCAGTTCTAAGGAGAGTAATAGATCTCGATTTTCACATACTTGAGGCATCGACCTGATTGGTGAGCTGTAGAATGATATTTGCAAGGATAACCTACGAACCATGCAATCTGATTTTTTTCCTTTGTTTTGTACCATCTAATATAGTAATGAAGTTTTCTTTGCTAAATAGAGAACATATAAGGTCAAGTACCATATCATGTACACGGCAAGCTTCCACCCTACCTTCAAAATCAATATCTATTGGCATAATTAAGTTTCTGTTTATCAGCTAACTAAAGTATCTCTCTCCAAGCTCAAATAGTCTAATTTCTTGTCCTCCATTGTCGATAAAGCCTTTAGCTATCCACCTCCATATCAACCAGTCTCTCCTTATCTCATAATCTTCAGGGAATATACTGAGATATAATAAGCAAACCTTTAGGTGAGAATGTAGACTATAATAACTGAATGATAGTATTCTCTGCATATCCTTAGTAGTACCACCTTCTTCAAGTCCATGGCCAATAGAACTGAGTATGTTATCCCATTGAAACTTTGGCTTTATCTGTTGATCATTACTAGCTAACAAACTAGTTATAGTAATAATGGCAAGTGGTACACCACCACATTTCTCCAAAATTTCTGTAGATACTTGCTCCAATTCATCAGGCCATTTACTTCCTTGAGGGAGTATTCTTTTGTAGAAGAGCCTTTTGGAGTCATCATCATTAAGAGGTTTCATCATATGAATAATATCATCACCAGATGGGCAACATGCTTCAG
>NW_021257264.1:0-386 GCF_002162155.2 Triticum dicoccoides | reverse complement strand
CAAAATGCAGCTCGTAAATCTCTTTTTAAGAATTGGGTCTTGATGTCCTTACATTTAGCTACTCCTGTATAGCTTTTAGGTTTAAGATTTTTTTTCTCTTTGTAGATTTTGTTTTTTGTTTTGCTCACCTTGTAATCAACTCTATATTTGATGGTTTAGAAATCAGTTTAGGTGCCTTGAAATGAATTCGGTTTAACTCTGCAATTAACCGTCAATAATATACTGTTCTGATTGTGCTTAATAATATAGCTTGTTGTGTCAAGGAGCATGTGGTGAGGGAGAGAGAGAAAGGGAGAATGGAAGCCAAGTGATAGACAAAGAAAACGGAGGATAGGAGACCGACAATAACTTGTGTTCTCTTACTAACGCTTTATTTATTGAAGACA
>NW_021257263.1:0-1478 GCF_002162155.2 Triticum dicoccoides | reverse complement strand
ATTGGCCTTGTACGACCTAGATTTAGTTTTAGGCTGCCTTGGGACGTCCTCCCACCTCCTTGGCCGCCACCCCTTGCTCCTATATAAGTAGATCCATCTAGTAGCTTTTCCTTGGGATTTGTTTAGTTAAAAGTTAGCCATTGCAACTTCGTGTGCTTCGTTTGTGTCCAACGACCAGACCAAGACCACTTTTCGGATCCCCACCATTATCAATACTTCATACATATTCGCGATATTCAGATTGCTTTTATCATATTCTTGCTTGTTCTTCGATTGCTTGCAGGAATAGACCTTCGTGGTCAGGTTGATCGTGCTCCGGCGTGGTCAATAACCTCTCGGAGTTGGTTTAGCGATTGCTAAGGCACAACGTCGTTGCACGTTTGTAGTCGGATCGTCAAAGTCGTCTCCACCAAATCGATAGTTATCATCTCATCGAAAGATCGGGACACCCCGCCTCTATCACCTTGCGCATGCCATCATCTCCATGCTTATTCTTGCTCCAATGTTCATCCTTCTCCAAGCTAGGCCCTTCATGATAGAGGCAAAGGTGTCCCGTCTTTCGATGAGATGATGGATATCGCTTTGGTGGAAGTCGACTTTGACGATCCGACTACGAACGTGCGAGGACGTCGCGCCTTAGCAATCGCTAAACCAACTCCGAGAGGTTATTGACCACGCCGGAGCACGATCAACCTGACCACGAGGGTCTGTTTCCTGCGAGCAAATGAAGAACAAGCAAGAAACTGAGATTGCAATCTGGATATTGCGAATATAAGATGAAAGCTTTATTGATCAAGGTGGGGTTCTGTGACGCCTTTGTCTGGTCGTTGAACACAAACGAAGTACGCGAAGTTGCAGCTATGGCGAACTTTTAATCTTAACAAAACCCAAAGTCTAAACGATGCCCTAAGGGCTGTATATATGGAGGAAGAGGGGGGAATTTCGTGGCCCTTGGTGGAGGGGTCCGAAATCAACCCTATCTCTTGTTTCCCCACACATACGGACTCTAAAAAAATAGCCTCTACTTATGTATTTCGAAATTACATGGGCCTGGCCCAATAATAAGGTGACGCAGCACCTAAAATAGCCTCGGGACGAAATTTATGAAGTGGCATCTTGTATATTTCGTCCAAGGCTTCATGCACCCATTATGGTGGCTTCAAAGTCCTGAAATCATCACTTGTAACTCCGTTCTTGTTCCCCTTGCGCATGCCATCATCTCCATGCTTGTTCTTGCTCCAATGTTCATCCTTCTCCAAGCTAGGCCCTTCATTTGTAAGCAAAACAAATGTATCCAATTTAGGCAGCATCATATTCTCATGAACATTAGAATCATTACCAAGAAACGAAAGTACCTGGTAATTTAGTTGGCGTGCACGAGCTCTAGTAATTGGTCCAGTATGTATAGCAGCAGGGGCTGTGGGTGTAACAATTGTATTGATGTCCTCATCATCCTCCCCTTCTTGAAATGAAGTCGT
>NW_021257262.1:0-2629 GCF_002162155.2 Triticum dicoccoides | reverse complement strand
CTATGCTTCCTCAATTCGGCGTTCAAATATGCACCGCCACATGAGTCCTGGCCACCTTTCCTCTCGGCTAAACATAAAGCAGATTTAGCTCAGGCGGCATATTCTTTATTTGATATCAATAATCTGGCCACAAATTGGGCGGCTCTCTGTAGTAGATGCCTTCAATGGGACACAGCAGGATTAACTTCCAAGCTCGTCTCATATGTATTAACTGCTCCGGCCCAGACCATAAGGCAATTGCATGCCCCAAACGCGCCACGCCTGCATCTTTATCTGCAACTGAATCAATTTGCACAGAGCGTATCAATCTTCCAAATATGACGCTTCCTAAAAAGGCTACAGCCCCGGTCAAACAATGGAGCACATCCGATGTGCAACTTGCGGTGCCTACAGCCACGTGGATGCATCCTGCTGGAAACGTCGCTTCAGCTTGAAATGGAAATGGGTAGCTAAGGTAACCCACACACACTCCGCCTCCGTTATCGCTTCGTCTTCCACCTCGAAAATCCCAAAGCCCCAGCTCTGCTCCATCCCATCGGCAGTACCTGCTCTTGCCCTGTCTCAGAGCCCCTCGCCCATGGCGAACTACCCCTTCAACCCAGTCCCCTTCCTCCCGCCCGGGTTTGCTGTTGAGCCCGGTCCGGTGGACCGCGTGGTGCGTAGTGTCATGGTGGTTGGCCCCATTGCTCCTCTCAGCCATGAGTTCTTGGCGATTGCAGAGACGAGCCATTATGTCCCTCTGCATCGTCGTGCTCTGATCCGCAACCAGATCGTGGCCCTCCTACACGAAGCGCAACTCTTCACTACTAAGGTCAGTGATCATCCTTTTGGGATTGGAGTCTTTGGCTTTATCGACTCGTTCTTAAGAGATACGGCTGTTGCCACGACGTTTGAGCTTGAAGAGGAAGATCTGCTTGTCACTTTTGTTCCCCATAATGAAGCTCTTAACCGTCGTACTACCTCGTTGGGTCCTCAAGTTTGGTTGATGTTCTTCGGCTTCCCTTATGACTATCAAACTGATTATTACATCACTAAGGCTTTGGGTGGTTTTGGCTCCCTTGTTTCCTGGTACAATCCAAGACAAGATCGCAGATTCATGCTGCTCAAAGTTAGAGTGCTCCGCCTGCGTTTGATCCCAAAGAGTTTTGTTGCGTGGCAACTCGGAGGTGCCAGGGACAGTTGGAAAGTTCAGATCACAATCCTTCAAAGCATTGATGTCCATGGACTGCTACCTGAAGTTCCGCCCGCTGATGAAGAATTACCACCCCCTAACGGCGAGCCTCACCCTTTGTTTGGCCCTGACCTTACTGCAGAATAGCTTTATCAGCAGCAAGTGTGCAGAATGGTGCTCCTCACCCTGGCAACGGTGGCGGCCAGGGCAATGCCCACAATGCTCAGGGTAATGGCAATGTGGCCTGGGATGCATGGCCTGCTCCCCCGCCTCTTGTCATGCCCCCACACCTTGTTAATTACCAGGCATGGCTTCATGCTCAAGGCCTCACATTTCAAGATGGTATAGTTCCTGACAACAATATCACTGTTAATGCATTTCAAGCCTGGAATGATTCAATCACCGTGACTGACAGTTCAAGCTCTGAGTCTTCTGACCTTGCTATCAAGCAACACACACTGATTGTGCTACCTGCTCCTCCTGTGCCTTCTGCTGCCCTGACCATCTCGGTGTCTCTGCATAATCAAGGGATCTCTTTTGGCCTCTCTGCTCAAGGTGATGAGCTTCTTGTTGTTCTGCTGGATGACCTAATCCCGCGCCGCAACCTGAATACCTTCATTTTCTAGGCGCTTCGTCCGATGATTGCAACATTCGGCCCCTGGAGCTCTGGTTATGGCCTGCGTTCACCGCGCTCGAAACTTTCAGTTCTTGTCACATCGGATTCTGCAGGCATTAGATTCATGCAACAGCCTTTGTCTGTGCTGCCTGCGCCTCCAACCATGCATATTGAAGAGATCCACCCTGTTCCAGAGATTTTGGATGGCTCTGAGAATGCTGCTGTCGAGGAAAATTCTCTCCCTCTGGAACCTACTAGTTTGGACAGCCTTACAACCCTGCTAGCGTCTGAAAGTGCCACTTTACTGTCTGCCGAGACTGTCAACACGCTCCAGCCAGCTTCTGATGATAGTCTATCTGGGCTACCTGATGCAATTGATCCTACCCATGATACCTTTGGTTGCCCTTCCAACTCAGCCAAGGGCCCGCCCCAGACGCTCGCGACCTGCTGCTCCTCTCTCCACGGTGGATGTTCGACGTAGCTCACACTCGAACAAATACAATGGCTTTAAGGTCCCACCGCTTACTGACACCCATGGGTACACCTCCAAGGTCAAGCCCAGGTTAGCTCCCTCCTTTGGATCTTCAAGCTCTGCTCCTTCTGCGGATGATGGCATCCCCCCTCCAACACCGATATCAACTCTGCAACAAATTGGCATCAACAGGTGCGCCATTCCAGAAGCTGAGCTCACTGCTGAAGCTCTTCTCTCCCTGCCGGATGTTTCTGCTCCAACAACTTCAGGTACTCCTGCCGTTCAAGATCAGGAGGAGGGCACCTCTGCTCCTCTCCAGTAACTCTGCTTCCGTGCGATGCCCTCTTTACGCTGCTGGAATGTTCTCTCA
>NW_021257261.1:0-1116 GCF_002162155.2 Triticum dicoccoides | reverse complement strand
ATATATATACACAATTTGGAGATCATTACATGCAGGCATTAGCGGCAATGGTATTCTCCGCATTTAGATATGACCTCCGTAAGCAAAAATCCCGCAATTTTCTCTTGAATTACTCGTATGGGGTTCTTTGGTAGGAGCTTCTCCTGCATCTGTTCCATCTTTAAAAAGGAGATCAATATGAATATATTAGTTGTGTGTATATATATTAGATGATCATAAAAATATTGTGAATAGTGTTTATGTATCTGAATTTGTCTTACATCTCTGCGCCATTCGCAGCTCCGTCTTCCATTCACCGACAACATCTTTGATGAACCGTTTCCAAGCCCAGCACGGCAAAGAAAATGAATAAAAGAGTTATTGATTATTTGATATAAGGAAATTAACAAAAGAGGCTGATATAGTGCAATAATGTTTGAAATTACCTGTCGAGCATGAAAAACACGTTGGTGTAGAGGGTCTTTACCTAGTGAGTCTAGGATTTCAATAGTTCCAATGTCAATTTTAATGATTAGCAGGATCCAGTGGAACCTGCGCACAATTATAGAAGCAAGCATGCATAACTCATCAACTACACTTAACATCGAGTAAGCAAAATAGAATTTGTAGTGCAACACGAAAACACTTATTTGAAGTTGTAAGGAAATATTATTTCTGTTTTGGTATTTTGTGCCTTCGTAAACCTTAGCTAGTTTTCCTCTGAGTCTCGGTGGTGGTCTTGTATCACTATTTCATGAATGATATATGGGTCAATGAACCCAATGTCATAGATTCCATCTCTTTTGCATTCGAGAATCTTCATTCTGCGTAATAGCGTACAAAAAAATATAGTGTGGATAATTACAGGTAATGAACGAGCTGAGCTAGAGACTTAAATTATAGAAAGAAATTACTTACAGACAATAGCAACTGACGATAGATTCGTCGAGTGCGTCTTGATTGTATAACTGAAAAAAATTCTAGAAACTCAATGCATAGCTCGTTTTTTATAGAAGTAATGCTCTTCCTTGACATTCACCCTGAGCATCTCTCGCCCGTTCTTTACTTCTTTCATGTACCACTCATGCAATCTTCACATTTGTGTTGATACGCGCGGGACCTGCTTAGGTCTTACCA
>NW_021257260.1:0-731 GCF_002162155.2 Triticum dicoccoides | reverse complement strand
TTGGGGCAATGGCCAGTTGGGCAGTTAATTCAGAGCATTTTGGATCTTCTTCATAGCTTTTTACCACCTCAGTTATCCAAGCAGGAATGGCTGCACTGGACAGTAGGGCAGATATAGCATATTTAACTCTAGAAAGAGCATCAACAACTTTATTTTCTTTTCCTTTTTGTACTCCACTCTGAATTTATATCCCAGAAGTTTGATGAGCAATTTGTGTTGTATTCCTTCTGTGAGCTTTTGTTCTTGAATATGTTTTAGACTTTGTTGATCAGTTCTAATGATGATGGAAGGTGCAGCAAAATAGTGCTTCCACTGTTTGATTGCTTCAATGATTGCCAGTGCTTCCTTGTCATAAGATGACCATCCTGCAGCTTTTGGTCCAATAGCTTTGCTTAGGAAAGCAATGGGCTGTCCCCTTTGCATCAACACAGCTCCAATGCCATAACCTGAAGCATCAGCTTCCAGGACAAAAGGAATTGAGAAATCAGGCATTGCTAAGACAGGAGCAGAGGTCATGTGTTGTTTCAGTTGTCTGAAAGCATTTTCTTGAGCTTCCTCCCATTTAAACCCATCCTTCTTTAATGCTTCAAAAAGTGGTTTGCAAGTTATACCATAATTTTTGATAAATCTTTTGTAGTAGTCTGCCAGTCCCCGAAAATTCCTTAAATGTGTGACATTTTCAGGAGTGGGACATTGAACTATTGCTTCTACCTTTGCTGGGTCAGTAGAAA
>NW_021257259.1:0-1296 GCF_002162155.2 Triticum dicoccoides | reverse complement strand
TGCATATATCTGTCATAGTAGAATTGCATGTCAAATTTAAAATATAGCTCAAATTCTTAGACAAGCACATCTTGAGAGCAATGACATCGAGCTTCTCATTTTGTCACTTCATCACCCTCCTCTTCACATTGCTCCCTTTATCTTCATAGTCCTCACCATCAACCTATGTCGCGTTGTTCAGCAGCTCCCTCTCCCTCCTCCTTTCCCTGCCCTCTAGTCATCTTCACCCATCAAACAGCGGACGATGCATAAGGGATGGTGGGCAAAACCTCCAAGGTGACAAGGAGCTTCCACCACTCGGGTCCCATGATCTGGGAAAGAACAACAAGGAAAATTTTGTGGAATATTTTATGGCGGATCAATGCTCATGTAGATAGAGGTATAGAGCATATAATTTGCATTTCAAATATGATGATGCACAATTTTGTTCCATGTAAAAATTCTCTACATTTCAGGAAGTCCATAGAAAAATGTGTTAATATCTACAACATCAAACATTTCAGGAGTGGCCTCTCAAAATGATTCTACCACACAGGTGAATCACGCTGAAGTAAAGGTACCCAAAGACCCCGCCAGATGAACCCTAATAAAAGGTCGATCAACAGAAAGGAAGCTTCTACACCTTGCACTGATCAAGATCAACCTGGTCACTCTGGTCCTAAGTCACCCAGAACGTGCAAATGTTTCTGATGTCTCCTATTCCCATCTATTCTTGCATCTTTCTCTCACGCTCTCTTTTATCCATTTATTTTTACTACCACCTATTTGGTGCAGTAAGTTAATCCTACCAAGGCCCTCCCTTTGATCTGTTCATAATACTACCACCTATTTGATGCGGTAAGTTAGTTCTACCAACACTACTCCTCGGATCTATTTATGTGCCTACCACCTTTTAGATGCAGTAAGTTAGTGCAACCAACTCGCTAAAATGGCATGGGACAGTGGAGCTATTCTGTTGCAGACGTATTGGTATATATCATGACAGAACCTTTTCCCCTTGAGTGAAGGTTGGTGTGGTATATATGTAAGAAAAGCATTGTGCACACATTTAGATGTTGGTGGTGCAGTAGTCTTCACTTTATAACTATTTTGCATATATGTGGTGCACAGTTTTCACAACATACCACATATCAGCTAGCCATTAAACAAATGACTGAAAGAATGGCACATGGATCTAAAAAAAGTAGCTACCACTACCACAAAACCATCTTTGTTGATGTTTACTTATTATGCTAGATTGGTAATAAAGTGTGCCATTGTGGAGATAGAGTTAGAGAAGGGCATCAGAGAGTGTTC
>NW_021257258.1:0-746 GCF_002162155.2 Triticum dicoccoides | reverse complement strand
GGCTCGGCCATTAGTTAGGTTAGTTAGGTTAGCCTTTGCCGTCCGCCCTCCTTTGCCGTCCGCTTTTGTTCATATTTGCCGTCTGCTGCGGACGGCAAAGAGGGGGGACGTTAAGTTTTTTCGTTAGTGGGTGCCACCTCCCTCTTTGCCGTCAGCCAGCGGACGGCAAAGAAATGGCCGATGGCAAAGACCTTCTTTGCCGTCTACCATTTGTTTGCCGTTTGCTTTTTGGTAGCTGATGGCAAAGACCATCTTTGCCATCCGCTAGCTGACGGCAAAGATATGGCAGATGGCAAATTCCCTGATTCCAGTAGTGAATGGAGCACCGACCAACAAGAGATCAAGTTTTAACCTTAGCTGGTGTATCACTAGGATCTGGAGTATTACATCAAGAAGTTTAGGGTGGATCTGCAGGAATCCGTATTTGACAAGGAAGCAGTTCGTGAAGAACTCAGGACCCAGAAGCTGAAAGTAGCCAAGCTGGAGGAGCAAAACCTCGAGATACAGGAGATTAGTCAGGAAATGAAGGATAGAAGGACATGGTTCATGTCAAGGAGGTTGAAACACAGAAGTTTGGAACGCAACTCCAGAATATTAAAGGATGTCAGGAGAAACTTCGCGTCAACAGAGATGATCTAGCAAAAGAACTTGAGAAGGACAAGCACGATCGGAAGAAGCCATCAGAGACATGAACAAGAAGAGTTTGGCAACTTTGAAGATTTATTGACCTTTAGAAGACCAAACCC
>NW_021257257.1:0-1585 GCF_002162155.2 Triticum dicoccoides | reverse complement strand
GCTTTGACGATTCCTTCAGTGGAATTGTGCGGAATTGAGTCTACAACAACACTATAAAATTTCATCGCGTTCCGATGGATCAATCTCCACCGATCTCCGATATACCAGAGCCCTGTCGAATCTAGACGGGAATCTGGATGAGTTTGGAGCGTGGTGTCCAGCATCTAGCTCGGACATCCTTAGGAAGATTCAACCATTGATCAGCTGCGGAATTCGTATATCTACCACCTCTCAAAATTTCAGCTCGATCCAACCGTCCAAACTCCGGAAACCTTCCGATTAGTGCATCACTTTACGGATCTGTTTTCTGCACGAATACGAATCCGACCCAAGTTCATCTTTCTTCATGAACGGGATATTGGATAACCTTTTTGGAAGAATCTCTTTGTTGGGTATTGTGTTTTGTTTATGAACACATGCTTACAATTTTTTCTCCTTTTCGAAGGTAATGTTCGCCGTCACACCGGTGTCAAACCAGCCTTTACTCCATGTCTGCCGACCTGCACTAGATAGATCGTCGTTTCATTGGGTCGAGCTGAACCTTATCGGATCTTCAGCCCGGCAAGCCAAACAAGAGTTTGGCATCACAAATATTAAATTATCACCAACACCATAGCCCCACAGATTGCATGGGTCAGGCGCGCCGACATCGCCGCTCGGTCACTTCATCAATCCGGCTTTGTCCGCGTCACAAGTTATGACCAGCGTCGACATGGCCATACTATTGCTTCTTCAAGCTAATGTCCATCACGCCGATCTGCTGCAATACCTCTACCGACATGGCAGCCGCAACATCTCCTTACCGACCCGTTCCGTTACCTCGGCCTAGACCGGGGGCTTCGCCATCTCTTCATCAGCCTACTCCGGAGACTTCGGTATCACCAGCCGACCAACTTCGTCAAGTTAGCTGGACCAGGGGCTTTGCCTCGGTGAGCTAACCTTTGCCAACATCGCCATGCCGTCGCTTCATCCCTCTTTAGGCAATGGGGGTGCGGATCGAGTCCCAATTTTGGGAGTAATCTTTCTTCATGTTGCTACAACAGATAAACCAGGTGCTATTAATCCTAGTATTTTTTTCTTGCTTGAGTTTATTTTTTCTGAGGAATTATTACTCTGGTTTGTTCCATCATCTGTACACAGGTCTGTCAAATGGTGGCCGCATTAACGACGGTCGAGTGGTGGTTCAGTCAGTTTTCGTATACAGTTCGACGAATGCCAAATCTGGAACTCGGACCGGCCTGTGAATTCAGGATTTGCCACACCTTCACCGCGTCATGCCGACGCCCTGCATCAACATTGACTTTGGCGCCAGGCCACATCTCTTTAAATAAATTATTTTTACGAAAAGCAATATGCAAGGATTATATATATATATTTATATTATTCTTTTTTGGAGCGCACTATTTTATGTGTAGGTGATCGATTTCGACTGCGTCACGCGGTCACTTCGGCAAGCCAACGCCGTCGTCCCAATTGGCATAAATCGGCTCGCATGATCACCTTGTTGATTGAATTGCCATACCGACATGTTCGGTCGCGTTGGGGACTTCGGCATCATTAAAAGGGTCCTACCTCGTCGGCTGTT
>NW_021257256.1:0-1234 GCF_002162155.2 Triticum dicoccoides | reverse complement strand
AACAACACATACATATGGCTCAATCAACTCCTACACATGCTAGTGGGTTTCATCTAGTTACTGTGGCAATGACAGGTCATGCAGAGGAAATGGGTTCAACTACCGTAGCACACAGCAGTTTGAATCGCGTTGTCTTAATGCAGTAAAAGAGAGCAGGAGCGAGAACATGGGATTGTATCGATATGATCAAATGGTTGGTTGCTTGCCTGATGGTTCGTTGCACGGATACGATTCCTCGTTAGGGTAATCACGGTACTCCTCGGGGACAGATCCTGTCGCAAAGGATAACGATACACAGGCATCACCAAACAATGTGCAACAATATGATGCATGCATGAAACATGGCAATATGAGTGTGTTAGGCTAATGCAACTAAAGCCAGAAGTGTTTGAGCAAATTTGAATCAAAGATTCAAATTTCAAATTCAAATATGGCCTTTTAAAGTGCCTTTTCTTGTTCTGATTGAAACATCAAGTTAACTTGTTTGATCATGCATGAAAATAGTACAGATGGATAGATTGGATTTTTCTGATCATTTTTCATATATTATTTGTCCAATTTGGAGTTACAGAATAAAAGTTATGAATTTTTGAAGTTTAAATAATATTCTGGAATTTCCTGATTTAATTAAATCCAGAAATATCATTTACTGCGTCAGCCTGACATCATAGTGACATCAGCAGGTCAACAGGGCTGGCTCGGGTCAAACCTGACGTGTGGGGTCCACACGTCAGTGACCAGGTGCTAATCCCGCGTTGACCCCGGGCTGGTTAGCTTTGACTAACCCCTGGGGCCCACTTGTCAGCGTCAGTAGGTGATGGATTAGTGGTTAATCAACTAGGCCACGTCAGCTCGCCGGAGTTCTGGCCGGCGGCGACCAACAGTGCGGCGGCGATAGTGGTTTTGGTCGTTTCGGCCACCAAATGGAACGTGGCGACCACCGGAGTGAAGCTGAGGACGACCCGCGGCTCTTGGCGGAGTCCGTTGGGGTCGGGGTGGCCGGAGTCGACGGCGGCGAGCTCGGCTGCGGCCGCCGGGGTTCGGTCGTGCACGGGAGTGGTGCTGGAGCTCGAAGTCGAGCAAGGTGAGGCGCTAGGGATGCTCTACTGGGTTCTGTGAACGCGTTGGACTCGCCGGGGTGACCAAATGGTCACCGGAGCTGCGTCGACGGCGAGCTTGGCGACGGCGGAGGTTCGGCCGAGGTGGGGATGCAGCTACGGTGAGGGAACGAGGG
>NW_021257255.1:0-632 GCF_002162155.2 Triticum dicoccoides | reverse complement strand
AGAATTCTCCAATCACTGCCACCAAGCTACAAGAGCTTCGTGATGAACTATAATATGCAAGGGATGAACAAGACTATTCCCGAGCTCTTCGCAAAGCTGAAAGCTGCGGAGGTAGAAATCAAGAAGGAGCATCAAGTGTTATGGTTAACAAGACCACCACTTTCAAGAAAAAGGGCAAAGGGAAGAAGAAGGGGAACTTCAAAAAGAACGGCAAGCAAGTTGCTACTCAAGAGAAGAAACCCAAGTCTGGACCTAAGCCTAAAACTGAGTGCTTCTACTGCAAGCAGACTGGACACTGGAAGCGGAACTGCCCCAAGTATTTGGCGGATAAGAAGGATGGCAAAGTGAACAAAGGTATATGTGATATACATGTTATTGATGTGTACCTTACTAATGCTCGCAGTAGCACCTGGGTATTTGATACTGGTTCTGTTGCTAATATTTGCAACTCGAAACAGGGACTACGGATTAAGCGAAGATTGTCTAAGGACGAGGTGACGATGCGCGTGGGAAATGGTTCCAAAGTCGATGTGATCGCGGTCGGCACGCTACCTCTACATCTACCATCGGGATTAGTTTTAGACCTAAATAATTGTTATTTGGTGCCAGCGTTGAGCATGAACATTATATCT
>NW_021257254.1:0-590 GCF_002162155.2 Triticum dicoccoides | reverse complement strand
AAAAGAAATGAAATCCCTTTGTAACAGATGAGTTTCCGTATGAAACCTACTTCAAAGGAGATTTTCTGTTTAGTACACGAAGTGCATCCAGTTTTTGCCGTAAGCCTCTCTACTTTCTTGCACATGCCATGTGGGTGAAATGATGATACCATGCCAACTTGGAACCTTTTCAGATTCATTTCAAATGCTTTTCAATTTCATGGTCTTATAGCTCAAAATAATCAGTAAATGCATGAAAAATAACAAATGAAGTCAGAAAGGGTTGTAAATTGATGATGTGGCTTTGAATGGTGCATTTTAAACACAGAAAAATAAGGGGGTTCAAATAAGTTCATAAGAAATGAAATCCCTTTGTAACAGACGAGTTTCCGTATGAAACCCTGATACTTCGAAGGAGACTGTCTATTTTGTACACGAAGTGCATCCAGTTTTTGCCGTAAGCCTCTCTACTTTCTTGCACGTGCTATGTGAGTGAAATGATGATACCATGCCAACTTGGAACCTTTTCAGAGTTCATTTCAAATGCTTTTCAATTTCATGGTCTTATAGATCAAAATAATCAATAAATGCATGAAAATAACAAATGAAGC
>NW_021257253.1:0-1288 GCF_002162155.2 Triticum dicoccoides | reverse complement strand
ATAAAACAATAGATACTTTCGGAGATACCTGTAGTGCACCTTTATAGTCACCCAGTTACGTTGTGACGTTTGATACACCCAAAGCACTCCTACGGTATCCAGGAGTTACACGATCTCATGGTCAAAGGAAGAGATACTTGACATTGGCAAAGCTCTAGCAAATGAACTACTCGATCTTTTGTGCTAGTCTTAGGATTGGGTCTTGTCCATCACATCATTCTCCTAATGATGTGATCCCGTTATCAACGACATCCAATGTCCATAGCCAGGAAACCATGACTATCTGTTGATCACAACGAGCTAGTCAACTAGAGGCTCACTAGGGACATATTGTGGTCTATATATTCACACGTGTATTACGATTTCCGGATAATACAGTTATAGCATGAATAAAAGACAATTATCATGAACAAGGAAATATAATAATAATACTTTTATTATTGCCTCTAGGGCATATTTCCAACACTCACGTGATGATCGGACATGGTTTAGTTGATTTGGATCACGTGATCACTTAGAGGATTAGAGGGATGTCTATCTAAGTGGGAGTTCTTTAGTAATATGATTAATTGAACTTAAAATTTATCATGAACTTAGTCCCTGAAAGTATCTTGCTTGTTTATGTTGATTGTAGATAGATGGCTCGTGCTGTTGTTCCATTGAATTTTAATGCGTTCCTTGAGAAAGCAAAGTTGAAAGATGATGGTAGCAATTACACGGACTGGGTCCGTAACTTGAGGATTATCCTCATTGCTGCACAGAAGAATTACGTCCTGGAAGCACCGCTGGGTGCCAGGCCTGCTGCTGGAGCAACATCAGATGTTATGAACGTCTGGCAGAGCAAAGCTGATGACTACTCGATAGTTCAGTGTGCCATGCTTTACGGCTTAGAATCGGGACTTCAACGACGTTTTGAACGTCATGGAGCATATGAGATGTTCCAGGAGTTGAAGTTAATATTTCAAGCAAATGCCCGAATTGAGAGATATGAAGTCTCCAATAAGTTCTATAGCTGCAAGATGGAGGAGAACAGTTCTGTCAGTGAGCATATACTCAAAATGTCTGGGTATAATAATCACTTGATTCAATTGGGAGTTAATCTTCCGGATGATTGCGTCATTGACAGAATTCTCCAATCACTGCCACCAAGCTACAAGAGCTTCGTGATGAACTATAATATGCAAGGGATGAACAAGACTATTCCCGAGCTCTTCGCAATGCTGAAAGCTGCGGAGGTAGAAATCAAAAAGGAGCATCAAGTGTTGATGGTTAACAAAACCACTAGTTT
>NW_021257252.1:0-608 GCF_002162155.2 Triticum dicoccoides | reverse complement strand
CATCTCAAGGTCGACCGACGGGTTCCGCAGATCCAGCCTGAGTTGTACTGCACTGTAATTATGATAAGGAATGTTTTTTGTCATACAGGTCAGCATCTTTCCTGCCGAGCTACATCTCAGTGATGGCGAAATGCAAACGCTGGTATTCGGGTGAGCTAGTTCCCGGGGAGATACGCTCCTATGATCAGCCATGTTGCCCAACCCAAGTCTCAGGGGCTATTTTATTGAAGATTCAATGCAGGAAATTCAAAGTGCAATATAGTTCCCGGGGTGGTTACGATCCTCAGGTCGGTGGCTCACGACAAGCGAGAATGTGATCCTCAAGCCAATTTGGTGAATTGACCCGAGTTCCTTTAAGTAGCGCGACGGCGTGTTGGCCACCCGTGGTGAGGATTACAGGCGCGTAACCGAATCCCCCGCTCGCCTCGCACCTGGCCGTACGTAGCATTGCTTCCATCCAGCCGTTGGTTCGCTAGGCGATGCCGGTGGATGCACATGTCGCCACCAACAACTTTTTTTTGATCCTCTCATATTATATATCGTACTATTGTACTATTACCGTTTACATCCTACTTAGTTACTGTTTTTAACACAACACAATCGATCGC
>NW_021257251.1:0-2120 GCF_002162155.2 Triticum dicoccoides | reverse complement strand
AGACCTTCGGGTCCATAGTTATTAGCTAGATGGCTTATTCTCTCTATTTGATTCTCAATACAAAGTTCTCCTTGATGTTCTTGGAGATCTATTCGATGTCATATTCTTTTGCGGTGTGTTTGCCGAGATCCGATGAATTGTGGGTTTATGAACAAGATTATCTATGAACATTATTTGGTTCTTCTGTGAATTCTTATATGCATGATTTGATATCTTTGCAAGTCTCTTCGATTTATCGGTTTAGTTTGGCTACTGCCGAGAAATTGATAGAAAAGCGAATAGTTATGAGAATATCTAGGCAATGATTATGAATATAGGCATCATGTCCGTGTCAAGTAGATCGAAACGATTCTACATCTACTACTATTACTCCACACATCGACCGCTATCCAGCATGCATCTAGAGTATTAAGTTCATAAGAACAGAGTAACGCATTAAGCAAGATGACATGATGTAGAGGGATAAACTCAAGCAACATGATATAAACCTCATCTTTTTATCCTCGATGGCAACAATACAATACGTGCCTTGCTGCCCCTGCTGTCACTAGGAAAGGACACCGCAAGATTGAACCCAAAGCTAAGCACTTCTCCTATTGCAAGAAAGATCAATCTAGTAGGCCAAACCAAACTGATAATTCAAAGAGACTTGCAAAGATATTTAAATCATGCATATAAGAATTCATAGAAGAACCAAATATTGTTCATAGATAGTCTTGATCATAAACCCACAATTCATCGGATCTCGACAAACACACCACAAAAGGAATTACAACGAATAGATCTCCAAGAGAATCGAGGAGAACATTGTATTGAGATCCAAAGAGAGAGAAGAAGCCATCTAGCTAATAACTATGGACCCGAAGGTCTGTGGTAAACTACTTACACATCATCGGAGAGGCTATGGTGTTGATGTAGAAGCCCTCCGTGATCGATTCCCCCTCCGGCGGAGCGCCGGAAAAGGCCCCAAGATTGGATCTCATGGGTACAGAAGTTTGCGGCGGTGGAAATAGGGTTTCGTGGTGCTCCTAGATATTTTCAGGGTATATGGGTATATATATGCGAAAGAAGTAGGTCGGTGGAGCTGTGAGGGGCCCATGAGGGTGGGGGCGCGCCCTCCTACCTCGCGTCCACCTCGCTGCTTCCTTGACGTCCAGTCCAAGTCTCCTAGATCACGTTTGTTCCAAAAAAAGATCCTTGCAAAGGTTTCATTCCGTTTGGATTCTGTTTGATATTCCTTTTCTGCGAAACACTAAAGTAGGCAAAAAACAGCGATTTGCACTGGGCCTTCGGTTAATAGGTTAGTCCGAAAAATAATATAAAAGTGCATAATAAAGCCCATTAAACATCCAAAACAGATAATATAATAGCATGGAACAATCAAAAATTATAGATACGTTGGAGACGTATCAACTTACAATGCTTCATAGGAAGCAACAGTTTAGACCAGATCCTAGAGATGAGACTGAAGGCACTGTTCTTGATTCAACATTCATCTCCTCGGCATCCAACTCTCAAGCTTTTGCACATACAACAACAGTTGCAAATGATGCCAACCTAGCCATGAAGTTGCTAAAGATGAAAAACAAGCAAGCAAGAAAGAAATATGGCAACCAGAAGAGATGCAGCATTGGACGCCATGAATGAGGTGGTAGAGAGGAGAACAGAGGAGGCAGAAGGAAAAAAGGCAAGAAATTGCTCAGAGGAAAGCAGAACGGGTAGCAAGAGAAGAGCATCAAAAGAGAAGATGGTTGAGGAAAAACATCAGCAAAGCAGGAAGCTACAGCAGCAAGAAAAGTTGCATTACAACAAGATAAGGAGGTTAGAGAACTTGAAGAAATTCTAGCTAAAGCTAAGGAAAGACTGAAGAGAATAGAAGAGAAATAAGATAAGAGAGCTATTGAAGCACAATAGATGCAAATACAGGTAGAGGCAAAAAGAAACAGCAAAAAGAGGCCAAGAGAAGAAGTGTTTCCTAGGTGTTGATTCCCTGCAAGTTCCTGGGTGCATTTTCAGTTTAGTTAAGTTCATTGAAGTTCAGTGAGGTTCAGTTAAGTTCACGTAAGTTTAGTTAAGTACAGGGTTATCTAAACTTTTTCCAGCTTAGTTAAGTTTAGTGG
>NW_021257250.1:0-524 GCF_002162155.2 Triticum dicoccoides | reverse complement strand
CGCCATGTCATCCTCGTAGGCCAACGCCTGCTGACGCTGCGCCCGTTGCTCGTCGACCGCGCTGACGCCGCCTCACCGCCGGGATGCAACCGTCCCCGTCCTCCTCCCCAACGACGCCCCGACGCCAACGCCATTCGCCGTCGCTGCCACCTCGCCCCGCCGTCGCGTACCCCCTGCATCGGGCCTTCCCTTCAACGCGGGTGAGCAACCCCCGGTCGTCCTCCTCTCTCCGTGAAGCAGCCACCGCATCCCGCGGCTCCCCCCCCACCATGGCCACGGCCTAGCTGCGCTCGTGCCGCGCCGGCCACGCCCGACGCGCGCGCCCGCGCATCGCCTCCCTCTCCGGCCGTGCTCACACTCGCCCGTGGCTGTGCCCGATCGGCCTCCCTGCTTCGCCCCCGTTAACCCGCGCCCGATCTCTGAGCCACTGACAAGAGGGCCCCCACCCCCTGAACGTATTTATAAAAATAAAAATAAAAATAATTAATTAATTAATTAGAGAAATAATTAACTTAATTAATTCT
>NW_021257249.1:0-416 GCF_002162155.2 Triticum dicoccoides | reverse complement strand
ATCCCGGACATCACGAGGAGTTCCGAAATGGTCCGGAGGTAAAGATTTATATATGGGAAGTACTGTTTTGGTCACTAGAAAAGTTTCGGGTGCTATCGGTAACGTACCGGGACCACCGGGAGGGTCCCGGGGGTCCACCAAGTGGGGCCACCAGCCCCAGAGGGCAGCATGGGCCAAGTGTGGGAGGGGACCAGCCCCAGGTGGGCTGGTGCTCCCCCCCCCCAACCAGGGCCCAAGGCGCCTAGGGTTTGGGGAGGGGGCGCCTCCACCTTACTTGGGGGGCAAGTTTCCCCCTCTCCCCCCCCTTGGCCGCCACCCTAGATGGGTTTTGGGGCTGCCGCACCCCTTGGGTTGGGAACCTTAGAGGGGGCGCAGCCCCTCCCTCTCCCCTATATATAGTTGAGGTCTTTGGGGCT
>NW_021257248.1:0-430 GCF_002162155.2 Triticum dicoccoides | reverse complement strand
CCGTTTCATGGACTATTACTCACCTTTTTGGGGTCCCAAAGCGATTTCCATGGTTGTCGAACCCCAAGGCGCGCTTACGTGTCGGTCATCAACAATCGCGGTTTTGGCCGATTCTGGCCCGTCTCTTGGACTATTACTCAGTTTTGGGATCACGTAGTGATTTCCATGATCGGCGAACAATGGTGTGTTTATGTGTCTTTCATCAACATTTGCAGTTTTGGCCGAGTTTGGCCCGTTTCATGGACTATTACTCACTGATTTCGGGTCCCTGATCGATTTCCATGATTGACGAACCCCGGGTGCGTTTATGTATCGTTGATCAATAACCCTAGGTTTTACCGATTAAGGGCTCTTTCACGGACTATTACTCACCATTTTGGAGTCCCAAAGCGATTTCCATGGTTGTCGAACCCCAAGATGTGCTTACGTG
>NW_021257247.1:0-403 GCF_002162155.2 Triticum dicoccoides | reverse complement strand
GCTGGGATCTAAACTACCAGAAGAACAACACAAGAGACACAAGATTTATACTGGTTTAGGCCACCATTGTGGTGTAATACCCTACTCTAGTGTGTGGTGTGGTGGATTGCCTCTTGGGCTGATGATGAACAATACAAGGAAGAACAGCCTCGCGAGGGTCTGTTCTTGTTGTGGTGTTGTACCTTTTGAGGGGTTGATTTTTGATGCCTATCCTATCTCCAGATTCCTATCCAGATGCCTCTACCCTGCGGGTGGCTAGTCCTATTTATAGGCAAGGGCCCTGGGCCTCTTCCCAAATATTGAGCGGGAAGGGCGCCAACAATTGGCCATTTTGAAGGGGAACATCTAGTACACTTATCCTGACTAAAGTTGGTCCTCGCCTGTCAAAGGCTCTGGTGGTGAC
>NW_021257246.1:0-2065 GCF_002162155.2 Triticum dicoccoides | reverse complement strand
CACACATTTTATTATGGAAATTGAACCTCAGGATAATTCGTAGACAACCTGTCCTATAAGAAGAGGTATATCCACAGAACGAAGGTCTCTATGTAAGCACATGCCATGACTGCAGCTCAATAAGTTCCATGCATTAAGCTAGTAATTTAGTCCCTACAAAAGTCAAACAAATTAACTTTCTTACCTGAAGCATAGTAAATTCTTTTTGGATGCCCTGATATTCCAACTCTAGTATTGTATCTTGCATACATAGCAACAACAATTTTTCAAATAAAGGTAAGCAATGGTAGAAAACATGGGTTGAAGCATACTAAGTTCTTTTTGGATGCCCTGAAATTCCAACGCTAGTACTATATCCTGCATACAACTCTATACTCTATCCTGCATACATAACAACAACAGTTTCTCAAATAAAGTTAAGCAGTGGTAGAAAACATGGAATCAAGGCTGTATTGACCAACTGGAGCTTTGTAAATTGCTTTCCCATGGAACCAAGCGGAAGGACGACATGGTGGTTCATCAAATTATTCTGAAAGACAATTGTCAGAGAGTCAGAAAGCATTGCATGTGCACATGGGTTAATAATGACAATCTGACTTATTTTTGGAAATTTCAAAAGCTCACACTTTGAATATCTTAATCAAGTGAGTGCACATGCAGCAAGGTGCACTCTCTTGTGACCTTTGTCCTATCTATGTATGCGATAAAAAAATACTGAGCGGTACCTCAAGAAAAACAGAAAATTATGCAATGTTGTACAATGTAGGTCAAGAGTGATGTTTGTACCTGGTGACTATTTTCTAGACATTATGTCCCATTATGTATAAATGAATCTGGTTTTCAGATGACAAATGATATAATCACATTTTTAATAGCTCAAATATATCTATAGGAAAGCCTACAAAAACAATAATCATATTGTACTAAGTTTACAAAAATTGGTTCAAAAGATTGTATGGTAAGAACAACTTATAGGATTTATTTTACCTGGTTAATGACTTGAAGCACGCAATGAAAACTCCATACATTTTCTTGAAGCAGCAATTCAACAAACGTTTGGTGCATGATCCTTTTATCATGAAACCATAATTGGACATGTAGTAAAAGTCCCCCAGTAATCAACTTTCTAAACTGCAGATCATGTAACTTCAGTAGAGTATGTAATAGTAAAAAAAAAATCCTATTTTGAAGACAAATCTCAAGAGTCGATTTGTAGGCTTTCATGTTGGAGCTGCAGGTAAGAATCAGCAAGAGAGCACGACCGGCCCAGCAGAGCTGAGAGCGCACACTCTCCAAACCAGAGGGGCAGAAGTAAGCCAACATGGTGTCAGGCGGGAGTTGCGCTATAGAGCAAGGTGAAGGAGACTGACCTTGGGCTGGTGGTGCGGGTGTAGCAGCAGCATCCGCGGTCAAATTAGGGATCAGAGGTAGTAACACAACAACACAAACATACCAAATTATATATTACTGCACTGTAATAGAGCGACAACCAAAAATCATAGTCAGGCATCAGCAAATAGCATACAAATCAGGCCAAAATAAGCATTGAAGTTTTGCTCAAATTGGGGATCAGAGGTAGTAACATAGTAACACAGGCATCAGCAAATAGCATACAAATTTCTCCAATATTTCAATCAATGAAACCCAGATAAGAAACTTGATCAAAGGAACAAAGGAACAAAGGAACAAGCTGGTCAAGTATTTCACATCTTTCACAAGAGAAACGTGATTTGCTTGATTGCTCATTGAATCTGCAGTTGTTAAATATCTGATGTAGCATCTAAAGGTCCAACACAAGTAGAAGGACAGATTCATCAAAACTGTTGTTTCTGAATGTAGGTGTGGAGCGAGGAGCTCCTAAATCTCTAGAACTCTATCCATAACCCTGCTCTCAATTTCTGTTTTTTTTGTATTGATACATGTACAGTCGATATTAGTCTGCTCATAATCAGTCAATCACTTCGTCACTTTTGCTAAGACTTCTAGCAAGGACACATAAACACACCAATGTTCACAGCATGATCAAAAACCGATTGAGCAGCTATTAATACGGCAACATTATACG
>NW_021257245.1:0-1015 GCF_002162155.2 Triticum dicoccoides | reverse complement strand
TGATTCTCGAAACAATCCCTTATTGCTTTCGGATCTGAGACAGGAGGTATACCCAACTGTTTTGGGTGTCCTATGAAGATGCATTTTATCCGCTTTGGGTTCGAGCTTATCAATCCTGAAACTTTTCCACATAAGCGTCGCAGCCCCAAACTTTCAAGAAACGACAACTTAGGTTTCTCTAAACCATAATTCATACGGTGTCATCTCAACGGAATTATGTGGTGCCCTATTTAAAGTGAATGTGGTTGTCTCTAATGCCTAACCCATGAACGATAGTGGTAATTCGATAAGAGACATCATGGTACGCACCATATCCAATAGGGTGCAACTATGATGTTCGGACACACCATCACACTATGGTGTTCTAGGCGGTATTAATTGTGAAACATTTTCCACAATGTCTTAATTGTGTGCCAAAACTTGTAACTCAGATATTCATCTCTATGATCGTATCATGGACATTTTATCCTCTTGTCACAATGATCTTCTACTTCACTCTGAAATTACTTGAACCATTCAATAATTCAGACTTGTGTTTCATCAAGTAAATATTCTCAACATCTACTCGAATCATCTGTGAAGTAAGAACATAACAATATTCACTGCATGCCTCAGCACTTATTGGACTGCACACATCAAAATGTGTTACTTCCAACAAGTTGCTATCTTGTTCCATCTTATTGAAACCGAGGCTTTTCAGTCATCTTGCCTATGTGGTATGATTTGCATATCTCAAGTGATTCAAAATCAAGTGAGTCCGAACGGTCCATTTGCATGGAGTTTCTTCATGCATATACACCAATAGACATGGTTCGCATGTCTCAAACTTTTCAAAAACGAGTGAGTCCAAAGATCCATCAACATGAAGCTTCTTCATGCGTTTTATACCATTATGACTTACATGGCAGTGCCACAAGGAAGTGGTACTATCATTACTATCTTATATCTTTTGGCATGAAAATGTGTATCACTACGATCGAGATTCAATAAACCATTCAGGTTTAATACTAATCTT
>NW_021257244.1:0-453 GCF_002162155.2 Triticum dicoccoides | reverse complement strand
CCAGTTTTTGAAAAAATGTGATTTTTCAACCACCTCCAAATCAGACAAACTTTCTTGAACATGGTGACCCACATGTGCCAAGCATGGCTATGAAAGAAAATTTGGAAAAAGAATTATTTACAATGCCCTCCTGAGGTATAGACCGATGTTTTGACCGGTCGGTCTAGAGGGCATTATAAATTATTAAAAAATTCAAAAAAATATAAAACCTTTGGAACCCACCTTTTTGTGCAATAGACCATGTGTGCCAAAGTTGAGGTCATTTGGAGGTGGCCGAAAAAATGACCTCATTCCGGAGGGGCCATTTGGTCTAACTTAAGCCAGTTTTTGAAAAAATGTGATTTTTCCCACCACCTCCAAATCACACAAACTTTCTTGAACATGGTGACCCACATGTGCCAATCATGGCTATGAAAGAAAATTTGGAAAAAGAATTATTTAAAATGCCCCCCC
>NW_021257243.1:0-505 GCF_002162155.2 Triticum dicoccoides | reverse complement strand
CGAAAAGCACCCCCCGCACCCTCCCCCGCTCTGGTCAAATTATGTATGCAAGAACAAACCTTTAAACAATTACTAACATTCATAACAAAAATTATTTATAACATCACCACAAATAAATCTTAACTTGGTTTACCCACTAAACTAGTTTCAATCATTCTATAAATCAGGCATAATAACTAACAAATATTTATCATAATTATTTAAATGCATGGATTACTGTTTCATATTCATATTCATTTATTAAAAAATAATAATAAAAATATACTAATGGCGCACCGGCCTGGTGGTGCGCCATTGCTATCTAAAAAACGATTTCTAATGGCGCACCGACGGGTGGTGCGCCATTAGTAAGCTTCCCCCCTATAGCTAAGTCCTCCATCTCCCTCGCCAGATCCCATTCGTCCCTCTCTCCCTCGCCAGACACACGACGCTGCCACCCCGACCCACGACGCCGCCGCCCCGACCCCCGCCGGACTCCACCCCCGCCGCCCCCACGCCCCCACCC
>NW_021257242.1:0-1302 GCF_002162155.2 Triticum dicoccoides | reverse complement strand
ATCACCTCCACACCCGAGCTCGACGCTGCTTCATCGCTGATATGCAGCTTTGCGTACCTCCAAGATGGCTCGCCAATAAAGGCGAAACCATTGCTGTTGAACGAATCAGACCGGGGCAGCACACCGGACACCCATCGAACTCCAGATCTGGCACCCCCGCCCAACTAAGACGTTGGAGGAGGAAACCATATCTGCCTGCCACGAACCACGAACCCAGCACACGATCCACCATCTTCCAGATGTCGCCGATGCAAACCACAATATGCATCCGCTCCTGGACTACCTCCCAAGCTCCGCGCCGGCGCTGGAGCAAACGCCGTCGCAACGGCGGAGCCCGAGGATAGTATATTTAATGAATGCTCACAATTATAAAAGATATCTAGGATAGTATATTTATATGTGAAATCTCTCTTCCTTCAATATTCTTTCATGAATTGTTCAAGTGACCAATACAATGCTTGCTAACCTTCAATAAATTTACAACCTTTACTTCTTAGATGTGAAGTCATTACTCCCCATGGGATAAGCAAATGAAACATATATAATTTCATATTTATGATATTCAACACATTCAACCATTTACTCATAGGATAGAAGTGAAGCACATGAGTAAATGACAAACTACTCTAAAAAGATATAAGTGAAGATCAATGAGTATCTAAACAATTATGTAACTATGTGAAGACTCTCTCTCATTTAAGGATTTCAGATCTTGGTATTTTATTCAAACAGCAAGCAAAACAAAATAAAATGACAATGCAAGGATAGCACAACTCATGTGAAGAAGCAAAAACTTAGGCTCAACCGATACTAACCGATAGTTGTTGAAGAAGAAAGGTGGGATGCCTAACGGGGCATCCCCAAGCTTAGATGGTTGAGACTCCTTGAAATATTATCTTGGGGAGCCTTGGGCATCCCCAAGCTTGAGCATTTGTGTCTCCTTAATTCCTCTCATATCATGGTTTCTCTATTTATCAAAAGCTTCATCCACACCAAACTCAACAAGAACTCGTGAGATAGGTTAGTATAAACCAATGCAAAACCTTATCATTTTATACTGTAACAAATCACTAAAATAATTATTCCACATTGCATACTAAATGTCTCTGCATATTTAATACTCCTATCCTCAAATAGAATCATTAAACAAGCAAACATATGCAAACAATGCAAACATAATAGCAATCTGCCAAAACAGTACAGTCTGTAAAGAATGCAAGAGTATCAATACTTCCCTAACTCCAAAAATTATGAGAAAAATACTATGCTGTAGAATATTTATCAGATCTCAATATGCAAAAA
>NW_021257241.1:0-388 GCF_002162155.2 Triticum dicoccoides | reverse complement strand
ACGGCCCGGGCGGACGCTCAGGACTTGGTCCAACGATGCGCCGGTTGCCAGCTTTTTGCAAACCAAAGCCATATGCCACCCACCGCCCTCCAAACTATCCCCATCACTTGGCCTTTCGCGGTCTGGGGGCTTGACATGGTGGGACCCCTAAAAGGCGGAACCCACAAGAAAAAAATACTTACTGGTCATGGTGGATAAGTTCACCAAATGGATAGAAGCCAAGCCTGTTAAGACGGCCGAATCCGGACCTGTGGCAGACTTTATATCCGGGGTCGTACACCGTTATGGCGTCCCCCACAGCATCATCACCGATAACGGCACGAACTTTACGGCCGATGAGGTAAGTCTCTGGTGCAAAAACATGGGCATCAAGCTCGATTATGCTTCC
>NW_021257240.1:0-1551 GCF_002162155.2 Triticum dicoccoides | reverse complement strand
ATGGACAGTGGCCCGTGCCGTCCGATGAAGAAATCTAATGCCCTGGGATGAGCATCAAATCAGATCATATCGATTGCATTAAGTGCTAGCGAGAAAATGTGAGCGAGGGTGTTCTAACTTCAGACCAGCTGCACTGCAGATGCTCTCCTTTTGGAGAAACACTGCAGGTGTAGGTTGGTATGTACGGCATGCACTTCTGCTTTTCACAACTGGCACTGACTAGCTAGAGAGGTCGATCCCATTAAAAAAAAGCTAGATGGATGTAGAGTCAAATTTAGAAATCTTCTATGTCCAAATATCTAGCCTTTATTAAGTTATTTTTCTTAACATGCAAGCATGCTACCTCGACATGGTGAAAAATCACAAAACTGGCCCTTTGGCCAAAGTTCAGCACAAAATGGCCCTATTTTAAAAATATTTCATAAAATGGCCCTACGCCATGCTAGATAACATAACGCCTTGGTCAACGGCGTCGTGCGCGTCGGCGCTGACTGCCACGTCGGCTTGGCCTTGGGCCCATGACGCCTCGGCCCAGGGCGCTATGGGCTGTACCACGACGCCCCGCCCTGGGGCGCCATACCCCTTCACTACATCGTCGCACGAGCCCCTCTGCTCTGTGTTTTTTCTTTCTCTCCTCTTTCTGTTCTTTCCCCACCCATGGTGCCCCTCAAATCGCCCCTCCCTCTCCCCACTCAAGTGCTGCGGATCTGAGCCGAAGATCGGTGGATCCGGTTGCCCTTCGAATCCTCAAGGTATTCTCCTCCCTTTCCCCTCTTTCTATTGGTTGAAATCTCTCCATTTGATTGATTTGGATGAAACCCTAGTTCATTCTTTTGTTGAAATGAAAAGTGGATTTTGGTGTGATAATGTAGGGATTAGTGTGATTTAGGATATGTATGGCTTACAATATGTATGATATAGGATTATTATGAAAGTGCTATGAATTTGGTTAGGATATGTACGCACATATATATGGTGTATGGAAGAATTAGTGCAAATATATGGTGTATTATGTTGTAGAAAATTATATGCACATATATGGTGTATGGAAGAAGAATTAGTGTAGAAATTTTGCACATGTATGTATGTTTTTGCACTAGTGCGGATATTTGCAAATGACAACGGGGCTTACCATATACATTTGTAATTTGCAGGATGGCTTCTCTTATCCATCCATCGTATGATCAATTGCATCGTGCACGGTTCATGGCAGATGAAGGTGACCTGAGGTCCGGTTCGGTTCATGACAAGATGAAGTATGACGAGCGATACACGGAGTATATCCGGAAGACCGGGCTTCTCCCTTTCATCTCACTCGTGTCTCGTTCGATGCCGAAGATGAACCCTTGTGCGATCACGGCACTCGTTGACCGATGGTGCCCTGAGACACATACTTTTCACTTCTATGCTGGGGAGATGACTGTCACTTTGCAGGATGTTTCTCTGATCACTGGACTTCCCATCAAAGGAGAGCCTATTTGTTTTAGCACAGATTTTGATGGATGGCGTGAGATTGTGGTTGGACTCATAGGGAGGGAGTCGGGGGTACAG
>NW_021257239.1:0-1845 GCF_002162155.2 Triticum dicoccoides | reverse complement strand
CTTTGGACTGCAAATGCACAGAGAGTTAGGCTCATGGGTTACTCTTCCATGTCACATACATCTTGGTGGAGTGCTCAAAATGATAATAATTAAATACATGCACTCATCACCATGCAACGTGAATGATCGTATAGGGATAAAATGATAAAGTCATCCAACAAGCATTAATGTAGCATATGATCAAACGCCCATGATCATCCAAGTATCACACAAACAGAAAGTATCTCAAACAAGCAAATAAAGTTCAACCACCAAAGCAAGAGAGAATAAAAAGCAACGCTCTCACTCTCGAAGCCTATGATCTATACATTTTTCTCCCCCTTTGGCAACAAGTTACCAAAAAGTTCATAGAAAATGCATAGCACTAAATCGTCTCTCAGGCTTGGTCTTCAGGTGGTGGTTTCCGGATAACTCCAAGAACGAAGGCTTCTGTCGAAGTAGATGGAGCTGATGGAGTAGGTGCTGGAGCTGGTGGCACTGAAGTTGTAGCTGGTGCAGATGAAGTGGCTTTGGTGTCTGGAACAGGCACTGCAGCAGACCTCTGAGCTCTAGGCACTCTGGCAAATGCATTAGTGGTTGTCTTGCCCTTCCTCTCCTGCATATCATCCTGAAGTTGCTCCACAACAGACTGGATCTCAGTTACCTTCACATCCATGTCATAGAACTTCTGTTCCACGATTCTTTCCAGGCTCTCCTGGTTTTGATTCAGGGTGGCCAGCCCTTTCTCAATCCTTAGAGTGGATGCAATCAAGTAGCCAAGCTGATCTTGCTTGCTCTTCAGAAGATACTGAGATGCCTCTTCCATGGTTGGCATCCTTTCAGCTTTCTCAACCTTTGCCTTCTCCCTCTTTGCTTGAACGTGCACAGAAGATGGTTCATCCTCATTCATAACCACTTGGTTGTCCTCAAATTCTGGATAGATAGGCATGTGCTCCTTGTCCAACAAGTATGTGCCAGTGCCCATCTTGGAGTTAATCAACTCCTAGATCTGTGGGGCATACCCACAACTCCTCTTCTGATCTGCAGCTGTCCTCTTGATAGTTTCAACTATAAGACTCATGACCTTGAACTTTTGTGGAACATCAAAAATGTGCAGCAAGTTGATGGAGTCACCTCTAATCATCTTGTGATCACCTGACTTTGGCAAGAGAGTGTGCCTGAGGATCCAGTTGATTGTTGGCAAGCCTAACAGAAGGTAATGTACTGATCCAAACTTGTGTGTCTCAAGAGCAACATCCCGGATCTCTTTGTACATGTGTGCCATGGTGTTGTGATCCTTCTTCTTCTTGGCATAGACATCCAAGTCATCTTCTTGTTCTTCTGGGGCATTGATCAACTGAGCCCATTCTGCAATTGTTGACTGGTACCTCGTACCTTCACACATCCAGACAATCCTTCCATCTGGATAAGCATATGAAGCATATATAATTTCAAATTTATGATATTCAATTCATTCGAACATTTACTTGTAGGATATACGTGAAGCACGAGAGTAAATGACAAAACTACTCTAGAAAGATATAAGTGAAGATCAATGAGTAGTCAAATATATAAATAGCCATGGGAGGACTCTCTCATTCAAGATTTCAGATCCAATGATTTTATTCAAACAACAAGTAAAATCAAAATACTCTCCATGAAAAACACATATCATGTGACGAATAAAAATATAGCTCTGAGTAAGGTATACCGATGGTTTTGAAGACGAAAGAGGGAATGCCTTCCAGGGCATCCCCAAGCTTAGGCGCTTGAGTATTCCTTGAATATTACCTTGGGGTGCCTTGAGCATCCCCAAGCTTAGAGTCTTTCCACTCTGTATTCTCCTCATAACGGTATCTCACTCAA
>NW_021257238.1:30580-39688 GCF_002162155.2 Triticum dicoccoides | reverse complement strand
AAAAACATGCAAAACCCGGCATCATTCATTAGATTTTATTACTTCAAGAATTTGATTTGCAAATTATCAATAACATGGGCAAAGATAACCAAGTTCGGTTTAATCTTATATTGCTTAACCGCCACATAATATTTTGCAGTAGGTGCACACATATAATCATTCTTGGAAGCAGTGAAGTCCCAAGTTTCTTGCTAGCCATAATGGTAAATTATTGAATTTTCTTAACTTGCAAAAAATAGGTTGACAACAAAAACAAATTAAAACTGACGTGAAAATAGAGTAACCTTACTAGGAAAGAACCTTGTCAGTGGCGCCAGAAAAAGGGTTGATTATCATCGATCCTGTCTCGGGTGTAGATATGGCCTTCTTCTCTAGAGATCCTATAATTTAAAAAATCCATAAAGTGATGATGCTTGGTACAAAAATATCTGCAAGTACTTGTTATTTCAAGATGTTCGAGTTTGCTTGGCCAATCGTAGAGGCGGTGAAAACACTAATAAAGAAATAGGCCCGGGCTTAAGATTTCACCTGCCCTCGTGCACATGGGCTCGGGATACAAACTAGATAAATCAACATGGCACTAGTAAACATTGTTAATTATGTAGTGCATGAACTATGTGTGATATGCATCCAAATAACCCCAGGACCGACTACCACCGAATCGAGGTTGTGTTATCCAACCGAGACAAACGCATTAGGGGGTTACTGACTACACCATAATTACCACCGAAGATTTTATTCTAGCTATCATACTAATCTTACTATCACTGACGTTTGACGTATCTTTCGACTCCTCTCAACACTTTAACTCTGTGTGTTTCGATCTTCAGTATCTTGGGTACCAGCAAACCCTAGGATTGAGGTAGAGAGAAGAGACAATATAGTTGCACAACACATATAAATAATATAATCTCAAAGTAAACTAACAATCTCCTAATGCGCATACATGGGGCTGCGAAGCTATGCCTCAACCCTTAGCCTGAGGTGACTACTCACACATCATGAATAAATCACAAAGAATAGACATTATAAGCAAAGTTACTTGAAGATAAATGATTGAAAGTCTTACAATGCTCATGATCATGATGTAATATCAATTGCAAGTTATTAAACTAATGTAGATGGAGGCTATGGTGGTGGAGATGGCGATGGTGGCATCACAAAGGCGATGTAGATAGGAATGGTGACTACTGGGAATGTAAACCGGAGAACTCAAAACTCTCAGGACTCCTCAAGGGTTTTCCTCTCCTTTATATAGTGCAAATGGACGGAGAAGGATTTTGGGGCGCCTATACTATGAATCAGCATCGGGTCCTTTTGCAAAAGTCGTTGGGGATGGTATCATCGAGGCGGTGGTTGTACCATGCACAATCTTCTCATCAGTATATTCAGTATATGACTTGAATATTCACGTAAATCACCCAATTCTGTAAGGAACAATATAAACAAGGAGATTTTTAACCCTTCGAATTTATTAGTCATTAGTAGGCAAATTGATGTGACTATACAAAAATATTTGAAAAAATCTGGTTTAAACATGAGTGGAGATTCCACTCGTCAGCACTGTCAGCAGATCGAGTTTAGTCGCCAGTTTTGAGGCAGGCGTCATCGATGGAATTGATAGCAGTTGTACCTTTGGTGGGAATGTAGGCAACATTCCAGAGACGGGTAGGTGCGCCTACCTAAAAGATCTGCCATGGCGATTAGAAGCCTGGCAGCAAATTTAGTAGCATCTTTTTTTAGCGAATTATAGCAGCATCTATCCCCCACCCCAGGGTAAGGAAATATTATTGGTCACCACCGGTCCACCACCCATAGATTTTGCAAAGGTTAAGGGCGCGTTCGGTAGCCCACAAAATCACAATCAGGCTCGTTGTATGCAACATCTTTTTGGTGTTGGGTTGTTTGGTTAGATGCAAATATTGTTGAGACTGGTGCGTCGGGCAGCCCGATCACGGGCGACAGCGACTTTTGCTGTCGCGGCACGTCATCTGGCTTCAGATCAGTAGCGGCATGGAGGGCCTGTGGGCTGCTCTGCGGCATCTTTGGTCAGATCTATTCTGGCCGGTGCACCCGGCGGTGGTGGTCATCTCCTCCATCGGAGGTGGTCAGCCTAAGGCTAGGTGATCGAATCCCGAGATGCGTCATCTAGTCCCGGCTGCGAGTTAGGGAGACATGGTTGTCGATGAAAACTGAGCCAACCGCAGGCGATAGTGGTGTTTTGCACCGTTACCTTGAAGAAGGCATCATCGAGTAACTATTGTCAACCCATTTGTGCTGCTTTGGGGGAAACCCTATTATCTTGTGTTCCAGATCAGACGATGGAAGCACTACGGTGTTGTCTCTCTCTTGGGAGTATTGTTTGTGGAGCAGCGCTGGAAGGCAGAGGCAGGAGGCGAAGCGGCTTCGTATTGAACGGAGCTTCGGTGGACATGTCAAGTCATGCTTGGCCGACAGGTGCTACGCTTTGTCATGCCTAGTCGGCAGGTGGTACGCACGACAGATCTTCCAGAGTCTCAGCGTCAGGATGGACGAGCGCAGGGCGGTGGCGTCGTTGGGCGCCATGGTGGCGTCGACGGTTGGTTGGACTAGCAAGGATGATGCAGATCTCTCTCCTGAAGATGGGACAGTGGTTTGATGATGATGGCGGCTTCTAAAACGTGTGCATGTGGTGTACGCTTTAGGTCTGCCGCACCGGTTGTTGGTTCCGATACGTTATATGGATGGATCGACGATGACATCGGTTATAGATATAGGGACTGAGAGCACTCCACATTATCAAGTTTGTAGGTGTGAGTGATGACTTCGGGTGGCTTGATGTATGTTTTTGTCAGTCCTTCGTGGAATAATTAATAAAGATGGCCATATGCATTGATTGATGCAGAGGCCGGGGGTTTGACCTCCTTTTCCAAAAAAAATATTGTTGATCCTACATAGCATGGTTCTTAAGGCATCTCTCGGCAGTTTCCAGTAAGCTAGGCCCGAGCGGTTATTTGGAGCAAACATTGATGGCTCGCTGGGAACGTGTTTGCACGTGATCACTTATCCTTAATCACTTATCTTCCCCTCTCTCTCTCTTACCTCTTTCCCTCTGTTCCTTCACATGGAACAAACAAGAGTCAACCCGCCGCCAGCCCTCCTCCACGTCGCCACCAAGTCCCACGACCACCAAAAATCATCAGATCCGACCATCCCGACCTTCTACACAGTGCATCCACCTTGTCCTTGCTCCACACCATGTCGTCAGTCACCGTGGCTCCGTCGGACGCTGGCCCTGGCGGCCCCCGTGCTCTCTCGCAACACCTTTGCCTGGAACCGCCGCTTCGGCTACTCTTCCTCAACAATCGCTTGGCACCGGATTCAGCGTTGCATCGTCGCCCGGCCGCCCTCATCCCCAGGGACCAGCCCGTCGTCGATGCGCACATCCTCGCCGACGGGGCTGAAGGCACATCCTCTGCGGCATGGCCATCAGGAATGATCTCATGCACACCCTGTCGTGTATGTGGCCACGCACGTCGACTCGACCTACTTCATGGGGCTCGTCGATGCACGGCAGTGTGCCGCTTGCTCGACTAGCTGCAGAATGTCATGGGCCTCGACACGCTCTACGACTTTGCCAAGCAGTGGTCTTATGCATCGGTGGGCATCGACAAGTTCATCAACAAGGCGGAGATCAAGGCGGCGCTGGGCATGCGCCCGGACGTGACATGGGAGGAGTGCAACAATGCAGTGGGGGCAGCCACGCATGAGTATGTGACGAAGAGCGTGCTGTCGGAGGTGGCAGCTTCATACTGCACTTCATCCCGTCGTCGTGGGTGGTCATTGATAACCCACAAGTATAGGGGATTAATTGCAGCTCTTTTCGATAAGTAAGAGTGTCGAACCCAACGAGGATCAGAAGGAAATGACAAGTGGTTTTCAGCAAGGTAATGTCTGCAAGTGTTGAAATTGTAAGTAGCAGAGTAGTTTGATAGCAAGATAATTTGTAATAAGCAAGTAACGATAGTAGTAAAAAAAGTGCAGCAAGGTAGCCCAATCCTTTTGAGCCAAAAGACATGCCAAAACAGTCTCTTATAATAAGCATAGCATTCTTGAGGGTACACGAGAATTTCATCTAGTCACTTTTCACCATGTTGATTCAATTTGTGTTCGCTACTTTGATAATTTGATATGTGGGTGGACCGGTGCTTAGGTGTTGTTTCTTACTTGAACAAGCCTCCTACTTATGGTTAACGCTCTCGCAAGCATCCGCAACTACGATAAAAGTATTAAGAATAAATTCTAGCCATAGCATTAAACTTTTGGATCCAATCGGTCCCTTACAGGATAGCGCATAAACTGGGGTTTAAGCTTCTGTCACTCTCGCAACCCATCATCTCTTACTACTCCACAATGCAGTTCCTTAGGCCCAAATATGGTGAAGTATCATGTAGTCAACATTCACATGACACCACTAAGGGAATCACAATATACATACTATCAAAATATTGAACACATATCAAGAGTTCACATGATTACTCGCAACATGATTTCTCTCGTGACCTCAAGAACAAAAGTAACTACTCATAGATGATAATCATGCTCAAGATCGGAGGGGTATTAAATATCATATTGGATCTGAACATGTAATCTTCCACCAAATAAGCCATATAGTAATCAACTACAAGATGTAATCAACACTACTAGTCACCCACAAGCACCAATCTATAGTTCTGGTAACAAGACTGAACACAAGAGATGAACTAGGGTTTGAGATGAGATGGTGATGTTGAAGATGTTACTAGAGATTGCCTCCCCAAGATGAGAGAGTTGTTGGTGATGATGATGATGATGATTTCCCCCTCTGGGAGGGAAGTTCCCCCGGCGAAATCGCTTCGCCATAGGGCAAAAGTGCTCCTACCCAAGTTCCGCCTCGAGACGGCGGCGCTCCGTACCGAAATTCCTCTCCTTATTTTTTTTCTAGGTCAAAATGACCTATATACTAGAAGATGGGCACCGGAGGTGGGCCTGGGTGAGCACAACCCACCAGGGTGTGCTTGGGCTCCCTCGCACGCCCAGGTGGGTTGTGCCCACCTGTTGGCCCCCCTCTAGTACTTATTTGCTCCAACATTCATCATATATTCCGTAAAAATTCTCCGTGAAGTTTCAGCTTGTTTGGAGTTGTGCAGAATAGGTAGCCTGGCGTAGCTTTCCAGGTCCAGATTTCCATCTGCCAGAATTCTCCCTCTTTGTGTGTACCTTGCATATTATGAGAGAAAAGGCATTAGAGTTACTCCAAAAAGCGTTATTATGCATAAAAACATCATAAATAACAGTAGGAAAACATGATGCAAAATGGACGTATCAACTCCCCCAAGCTTAGACCTCTCTTCTTCTCAAGCGAAAAAACAAAATCGAAAAACATGTCCACATGCTTAGAGAGAGAGAGAGAGGTGTCAATAAAACAAAATACGGACATAGAAGCATCATTTTGGTTATTATAACAACAACAAATTTAACCATAAGACTTTTATCATAGAGATTTTATCATAAACTTTTCATGAATAAGTAACAGTTCATCACACAATTGAGGTATAAAGCATAAACTCTATTAGAAACCAACAAACTATGTTCTTAGTCAGCTTTGCAACTACAAGTCATCATATTTTCAGGAAGGGTCACGTATCGGAGCCTTTAGGCAAGTCCATGATGTCACTTGAAGCTACGTCGGTATTTCCCCAAAGAGGAAGGGATGATGCAGCACAATGGCGGTAGGTATTTCCCTCAGATATGAAACCAAGGTTATCAAACCAGTAGGAGAACAAAGAAACACAACGTAAGTAGCCCCTACACACAAATAACAACACCTCGCAACCCAACATGTTAAAGGGGTTGTCAATCCCTTTCGGGTACGGTGCCAAATAAAATAAATAGAAATAAAACACAACAATGTATTTTTGTATTTTTGGTTTAATAGATCTGAAAATAAATTGCAAGAGAAAAGTAGATCGCAAAGGCAAATATATGAGAAAGAAGACCCGGGGGCCGTAGGTTTCACTTGTGGCTTCTCTCGAGAAAAATAGCAAACGGTGGGTAAACAAATTACTGTTGGGAAATTGATAGAACTTCGAATAATCATGATGATATCCAGGCAATGATCATTATATAGGCATCACGTCCAAGATTAGTAGACCGACTCCTGCCTGCATCTACTACTATTACTCCACACATTGGCCGCTATCCAGCATGCGTCTAGTGTATTCAGTTCATGGAAAAACAGAGTAATGCAATAAGAACGATGACATGATGTAGAGAAGATCTACCTATGTATAGATAGACCCCATCGTTTTATCCTTAGTGGCAACGATACATACATGTCATTTCCCCTTCTGTCACTGGGATCAAGCACAGTAAGATCGAACCCACTACAAAGCACCTCTTCCCACTGCAAGATAGATAGATCAAGTTGGCCAAACAAAACCCAAATATTGGAGAAGAAATACAAGGCTATAAGTAATCATGCATATAAGAGATCAAAGAAACTCAAATAACTTTCATGGATATAAAAAGATATAACTGATCATAAACTCAAAGTTCATCAGATCCCAACAAACACACTGCAAAAGAGAGTTACATCATATGGATCTCCAAGAGACCATTGTATTGAGAATGAAAAGAGAGAGAGGAAGCCATCTATCTACTAACTACATACACGAAGGTCTACAAAGAACTACTCATGCATCATCGGAGAGGCACCAATGGACGTGGTGAACCCCATCCGAGATGGTGTCTAGATTGGATCTGGTGGTTCTGGATTCTGCGGTGGTTGGATGAATATTTCATCGACTGAGGTGGTCCAGGGGTATTTATGGTTGTTTTGGGAATATTGGGTATTTATAGAGCAAAGAGGCGGTCCGGGGGGCACGCGAGGTGGGCACAACCCACCAGGGCGTGCCTGGGCCTCCTGGCGCGCCCTGGTGGGTTGTTCCCTCCTCACGATTCCCCCCAGGCACAACAACTGGCACTTGGCACTATGTCAATAGGTTAGTACCAAAAAATGATATAAAATGATTATAAAACATCCAAGATTGATAATATAACAACATGAAACAATCAAAAATTATAGATACGTTGGAGACATATCAGCATCCCCAAGCTTAACTCCTACTCATCCTCAAGTAGGTAAGTGATAAAAACAGAAGTTTTGATGTGGAATGCTGCCTAACATGTCATATCATATTTTTTCTTTATAGCATGGATAATTGGACTTTTATGTAATTCAAAGCAATAGTCTAGTTTTGACATAATAATTTAGATACTCAAGCATATCAACAAGCAACCATGTCTTTCAAAATATCAACGCTAAAATAAGTTATCCCCAGCCCATCATGCTCAATCATTGATCCATTCATGAAACACACTCAAATATTAGCTACAGCCAATACTTAAGTACGATCATATTGCCTCCTAGTTGGTGCTTTTATAAGAGAAGATGGAGACTCAAGAAAAATAAAATTTGCGTAAAGTAAAAAAGAAAGGCCCTTCGCAGAGGGAAGTAAGGAATGTAGAGGTGCCAGAGCTCAAAACGAAAAATTAGAGATAAAAACATTTTGGGAGGTTTATCCATCCCACCAACAAAAACAACTTAGAGTCCCCAACACTTTCCATGCTAGATATATCATAGGCGGTTCCCAAACAGAAAATAAAGTTTATTCCTTTTTCCACCATACTTTCACTTTCCATGGCTAGCCGTATCCACGGTTTCCCTCCATACCAACACTTTCCAAGGAATTTAATATTTGACAACATAAACTAAATTTCAGGACTAGGCATCCCTAAAACCTTTGCCTTACCCTCATGCAATGACAAGTGAATAAACACTCATCGTGAGAGTAACACATCCAGCATGGAAAATATTAGCCAACCCTGACCGCTCCGCGAGCGAAACAAACACACAGAAGAGAAGTTTATTTTGAAATTAGAGATGGCACATGCAAATTTGCTTAGAACGGCAAAAGAATACCGCATATAGGTAGATATAGTGGACTCATGTGGCAAAACTGGTTTAAAGGATTTTGGATGCACAAGTAGAGATCATACTTGGTGCAAAATGAAGGCTAGCAAAAGATTGAGAAGCGACCAACCAAGAAATGAATAATCTCATAAGCAAGCATTAAGCATAATTAACACCGAGTGATGCACCACAAGTAGGATATAATTTCATTGCATGACTATTGACTTTCGTGCTTGCATAGGGAATCACAAACCCTAACACCAATATTCTTACTAAAGCATAATTACTCTTCAAAACAACTCACATATCACATCATCATATCTCAAAACTATTACTAAGAACCAAGTATATTTTGTCCAATGATCTTCATGAATTTTTTTGTTATATCCTTCTTGGATATCTATCACTTTGGGGCTAATTTTCATGTCTTGCTTTTCATAAGCTCAAACAAATATAAGTGAAGATCATGAGCATACTTTTTATATTTCTCTCAAAATAATTTAAGTGAAGCAAGAGAGACTTTCTTCAAAAATACTAAATCACACCATGGTCAAAAAGATATAAGTGAAGCACTAGAGCAAGTCCATTGCTCATAAAAATTTAAGTGAAGCATAGAGAGCAATTCTAACAAGTCATGACATAATTTTGGCTCTCTCAAAAAGATGTGTCCATCAAGGATTGATGACTTAAGACACAAAATAAAACAAGCAAAGACTCATATCATACAAGATGCTCCAAGCAAAACACATATCATGTGACAAATAAAAATATAGCTTCGAGTAAAATACCGATGGTCATTGGAAGAAAGCGGGGATGCCACTCGGGGGCATCCCCAAGCTTAGTTGGTTTCTCATTTTTGGATAATAGCTTGGTATGCTGGGGCATCCCCAAGCTTAGGCTCTTCTATCCTTCCTTCATCCATCGTGAGATAACCCAAAACTTGGAAATTTCAATCACACAAAACTCAACAAAATCTTCGTGAGATCCGTTAGTATAAGAAAGCAAACCACTACTATAAGTACTGTGTCAAACCAATTCATATTTTGTTTTTGTATTATATATACAGTATTCCAACTTTTCTATGGCAAAAACTCATCAAAGAAAACCATAGAGCC
>NW_021257238.1:6717-28353 GCF_002162155.2 Triticum dicoccoides | reverse complement strand
CGGCGGTAGGTATTTCCCTCAGATATGAAACCAAGGTTATCGAACCAGTAGGAGAACCAAGCAACACAACGTAAACAGCCCCTGCACACAGATAACAAATCCTCACAACCTAATGTGTTAAAGGGGTTGTCAATCCCTTTCGGGGTACGGCGCCTCAAGATAGGCAAACGGACATGAGATAAATTGTAGTAGATTGATAGATCGAATGCCAAATAAAATAAATAGAATAAAATGCAGCAAGGTATTTTTATATTTTTGGTTTAATAGATCTGAAATAAATTGCAAGAGAAAAGTAGATCGCAAAGGCAAATATATGAGAAAGAAGACCCGGGGGCTGTAGGTTTCACTAGTGGCTCCTCTCGAGAAAAATAGCAAACGGTGGGTAAACAAATTACTGTTGGGCAATTGATAGAACTTCGAATAATCATGACGATATCCAGGCAATGATAATTATAGGCATCACGTCCAACATTAGTAGACCGACTCATGCCTGCATCTACTACTATTACTCCACACATCGACCGCTATCCAACATGCATCTAGTGTATTAACTTCATGGAAAGATAGAGTAATGCAATAAGAATGATGACATGACGTAGAGAAGATCTACCTATGTAGAGATAGACCCGGTCGTTTTATCCTTAGTAGCAATGATACATACGTGTCGTTTCCCCTTCTGTCACTAGGATCAGGCGCCGTAAGATCAAACCCACTACAAAGCACCTCTTCCCATTGCAAGATAAATAGATCAAGTTGTCCAAACAAAAACCAAATATCGGAGAATAAATACGAGGCTATAAGCAATCAAGCATATAAGAGATCAAAGAAACTCAAATGACTTTCATGGATATAAAAAGATATAACTGATCATAAACTCAAAGTTCATCAGATCCCAACAAACACACCGCAAAAGAGAGTTACATCATATGGATCTCCAAGAGACCATTGTATTGAGAATCAAAAGAGAGAGAGAAAGCCATCTAGCTACTAACTACGGACCTGAAGGTCTACAAAGAACTACTCACGCATCATCGGAGAGGCACCAATGGAGGTGGTGAACCCCATCTGAGATGGTATCTAGATTGGATCTGGTGGTTCTGGTCTCTGCGGTGGCTGGATGAATATTTCGTCGACTCTCCTAGGGTTTTGGGAATATTGGGGTATTTATAGAGCAAAGAGGTAGTCTGCGGGGCACCCGAGGTGGGCACAACCCACCAGGGCGCGCCCTGGTGGGTTATCCCCTCCTCGGGACTCCCCCAGGCATAGCCAGGGCCCATTATGTTCCTTCTGGTCCAAAAAAATCTCCGTGTAGTTTTGTTGCCTTTGGACTCCTTCTGATATTGATTTCCTGCGATGTAAAAAACTTTCAGAAACAGCAACTGGCACTTGGCACTATGTCAATAGGTTAGTACCAAAAAATGATATAAAATGACTATAAAATGATTATAAAACATCCAAGATTGATAATATAACAGCATGAAACAATCAAAAATTATAGATACGTTGGAGATGTATCAGTCCACATACTCAACCATCATATAGTCTTCTATGATTGCTAACACTCATCGCATACACATGAGCAAAACATTTCAGCCGGACACATAGAAAGATAGGGGCTTATAGTTTCGCCTCCCAACGTATTCACCTCAAGGGTGATGTTAACAGTAGTAACTTATGCCACCCATATTCAACTGGACATATGTGCCTAGATCTTCCTCACCACATGATGCTTACCAAAGGAGAAAATAAAAAAGAATAGAGAGAAGAAACTTTGACTCTCTCCATAAAAGTAAATACATATAAAAGTAAAAGATAGGCCCTTTGCAGAGGGAAGCAGATGTTGCCATGCGCTTATTTGTTTGTATGCTCAACCCCTTAGTGCAAACGAACGTCACGTTGCATTACCCCTTGTGATAGCGACCTTTATTATGCAGTCTGTCGCTTTTATTCTTCACCATCACAAGTTCATGCAACACTCAATTTTCTCTTACACTAAATGATCTTACACATTTAGAAGCAATTTTTATTGCCTTATTGCACCGATGACAACTTAATTGAAGGATCTTGCTCAATCCCTAGGTAGGTATGGTGGACTCTTGAAAATAAGATTTAGGTTTAAGGGTTTTTGGATGCGCAAGTACTATATCAACTTAGTGCAGAATTTTGGCTAGCAAATATAGGGGCAAGCACCACATGTTGAAGGATCTATGACAATGTAACTTCTATGTGAATATGAACAAACATAAATCATTACGTTGTCTTCCTTGTCTAACGTCAACAATCTTTGGCATATAATATTTTTATGGGGCTCATAATCACAAAAGATTTCTAGGATATTGTATTTATATGTGAATCTTCTCTTCCCTTATTAATTCTTTCATGATTTGCATCATTGACCAATGCAATGTTTGTCAATCTCTAATAAAATTTTCTACTTATACTTTTCCTTATGTGGTGCCATCACCTACCATAAGATTAGCATGTGATATTTTTAATTTATTTCCCTTCTTTTTATATTTATATCCTTTCTTTTTATTGCAACATGAAAGTAAAGAAAGCAAAAACTCAAATTAAACTTTATTATATATCTTGCACAAGATTACAAGGATAGATCACTAAGCAAGCTCTCGAAAAGAAAGGATCGAACTAAACTTCTATTGATCTATACCAATATAAAAAGACCCAAATGGGCAGATCCAATTAATCTCGGCCATCAAATCATGTCAATCCAATGACCTAGACTGCTTCAATGTCAGAGTGCTCAACACGTTAAGCGTGTAGTTAATTTCATGCCAAATATAGTGTTAATCACATAATAACATGCAAATAATATCCTACTCAATATCCGCATGCACTTAATATACTTCCAATTAACGTGCATTGCACGTACACAATTACTAGTCTAAAGCAAAAAATCAAACTAAAATAAGTAAAGGCAAAAAGATAGTGGGGGTGGTACGATATCGGGGCACCTCCCCCAAGCTTGGCGGAAGCCAAGGGGAGTGCCCATACCCGAAACTCAATTTTCCTTTGGTGATGAAGAAGGAGGTGGCGATGAAGATATCTTGTCCTCGAATTTACATGGCAGAGGCTAACCATTATAAGAGGAGGAGTGAGTCTCATGGGTCCTGCAACTGGCAGCCAAACTCATACCTTTAAACCTTGCCTCATATTCAAAGACTTGATTTTGAAGATCATAGATCTGGCTTTTGAGGAAGTTGATTTGCTCGTTGAGGGTGAAGACAATGTCCTTCATAGACTTTCCATCCACCTTGAGATCACGGGTGTAGTCCACGATCATGAGGTGATTGTCATTGACTCCATGTTCCACCACCCCCTTGCACCGAAAGACCTCCTGCTCCATACCCTCAAGCCTGGCCTCCAGGTTCCCGTCCCCTTGGGACCTTGCACATCACGGATGTGCAGCACCCCCTCATGCATTTGGATAGCCTGAGGGTGTTGCATCACCTCCCGCGGATATGGGTTGATGACGTTCTCGAAGAACTTGTCCTTGGAGGAGCGTGGAGCGGCCATGGTAGACTGGATCTGTCAGAAAACATCAAGTAAATAAAACACGAGATTTCTCCGTGATACGGTGGTCAATGGGTTCGGGGGGTATATAAATATTTTTTATCTTGGTGAACAAGCGAGCGTGAGAAAAACGGAGTCCGAAAGGTGCCCCGGGTGGGCACAACCCACCTGGGCGCGCCTGGCTTGTGTCTTGTGGCCACCAACGTACGCTTCCTGGAAGTTTCTTATTTTCCTAATTTTTTAAATATTCCAAAACTGACAAAAAATATTTTTGTGGATTTTTCGGGGTCTGTTTACTTACCGTATCCATACCTCCTTATTTTCACGATTCTGGAGTGTCCCGGAAGGACTCTTTTATGTGTTCTTTCGATGTCAAAGTTTGGATAATATTACTTCCAATATTAATGGGCGTACCTGAGATATAATGTTTTATTCGTTGCCCATTAACAACCTTCGGGTTAGTACCTTCGGCGTTATTTATTTTGATAGCTCCAGACCGGTAAACCTCCTCGATAACATAGGGTCCTTCCCATTTACTAAGGAGTTTTCCTGCAAAGAACCTGAAACAAGAGTTGTACAAAAGAACATATTCTCCGACTTTGAACTCATACTTTTGGATTCTTTTATCATGCCATATTTTAACTTTCTCTTTAAATAACTTGGCATTTTCATAAACTTGGGTTCCCCATTCATCTAATAAGCTAATATCAATTAACCTCTTTTCACCGGCAAGTTTGAAATCATAGTTGAGTTCTTTGAATGCCCAATATGCTTTATGTTCTAGCTCAAGAGGCAAATGACAAGCTTTTCCATAAACCATTTTATAAGGAGACATACCCATAGGATTTTTATATGCTGTTCTATAAGCCCAAAGTGCATCATCTAATTTCTTAGTGTTGAAGATATGCCCTAGAGGCAATCGTGTATGATGATATTTCCTATGTGTTTATGAATAAAGATAGTCCTTGGACATTATCAATGATGTGTATCAGCAAGTACGTGACTTGTCTGTGGGACTATGCATTGTATGATGACTGTCCTAAAAGGTCCCTAGTTGAAAGGCTGTGTGGACGCGCAGCCGACTAGACTAGCGTATGACACGGTCGATGGCTTGGTCTCACTAGCCATGGAGCGTTGGATGCTAACCGGATAATATGGACTTGGAAAGGTTTGGTCGGATTCGATGTAGTCGGATCCGAGTCGAGATAAGGTCAGAGTCGGACAGACCCAACTATGAGACGCAGTGATATGTCATCTGTGAGTCTCTAGTACAACATACGTTCTATGTCCTAAGATCTGAGCTGACGCATGTACTCGGGGTGGTGACAGACTTTCTTTGGGCCGACCAAATGCTACTCTATGACTAGGTAGTTACAAAGGTAGGTTTCGGGTTTTTCTAGTCCCATGCTGCGAGACATGGTCGAGCAAGATGGAATTTGCCCCTCCGATCAGGAGAGATATACTCTGGGCCCCTCGTGTGATCCGACCAGGAAAAGCATGGCCATGCGACAAGGATTATGAGATAATCCGGATAGTGGTCGGTATCACTGGAACAAGAAAGAGGTCGGGCTAGCACAAGGATGACAGTCTCTCCTTGAGCCCGACAACATATATCATGAGGCAAAGGGAACAGAAGTGTGACACGTTGTACAGGTTCGCCTAACCAGCTTCATAGTCTGCTTGGTGTTCGGCATGCCTTGCTAGAGGCCGCTACCAACTGTGCAGTGCGGAGGTGATCCGAACTACGACCAAACTGACTTGAACCTAAGGGGTCGCGCGCTTAAGGGAAGGAACCTATGAGGTCGGATCCGAAGACACTGGTCGGATGTGATCCGAGCTGTATTCGGATTGTGCCCGAGTAGACTTGTGGGCTTTAGGGTCCGTGCGAGGCCCAAGTGTTGAGCCCGCGCCGGACGCCTATATAAAGTGGAGGTGCGGCACACTCATGCGGTTGATCACTTTTGCACTGCGACTAGAGTTTGCATGTGTTGTGAATAGCCACCTCCACTTGCTGCCGACTGTGTGATCGGACCTAGCAGTCCGCCACACGGTATTCCTCCTACATGCGCGGATACCATTAGAGGCGGTGCACTTGTGTCGCTCCGGCGAACTTGTACGTGGGATCGGACGACCGACTGTTCGAGGGAGATCAGACGAGGAGGAGATGATCCACGCGAACACGCTGCCCCAACTCTTCTTCCGCTGCATGACACTATGCGTCTAGTGGTAACGAACAGTGATCCATCTCCCGTAGCATGTTCTTGGTTGTTCTGTGCGTAGGAAAATTTTAATTTGCAGTCAACGCACCCTACCGTAGATCCCAACACTTAGACCAATTCTTCTGGGACCTATTGATGGTCTTTTGTAAAATTAATTTTATTTCTCTAATGCTAAGTTCAACTTGACCACTAGACTGAGGATGATAGGGTGATGCAATTCTATGGTTAACATCATACTTGGCAAGCATTTTGTGGAAAGCACCATGAATAACGTGTGAACCACCATCAATCATTAAATATCTAGGGACTCCAAACCTAGGGAAAATAACTTCCTTAAGCATTTTAATAGAGGTTTTCTGATCAGCACTACTGGTTGGAATAGCTTCTACCCATTTAGTAACATAATCAATAGCAACCAAAATATGTATATAACCGTTAGAGGAAGGAAAAGGTCCCATGTAATAAAATCCTCAAACATCAAATGGTTCAACAGCAAGTGAATAATTCATAGGCATTTCTTGACGCTTACCGATATTACCTATTCTTTGGCATTCATCACAAGATAAGACGATGCATCCTTCAAGAGAGTAGGCTAATAAAATCCATATTGCAATACCTTGTGAGCAGTTCTATCTCCAGCATGATGCCCTCCATAAGTTTCAGAGTGACATTTCCGTAGGATTTGTCTCTATTCAAGCTCAAGTACACAACGTCTAATAATACCATCTACTCATTCTTTATAAATATGTGGGTCATCCCAAAAGTAGTGTCTTAAATCATAGAAGAATTTTTAGTTTTGTTGGTATGTAAAGCTAGGTGGTAAATATTTAGCAACAATGTAATTAGCATAATCAGCATACCAAGGAGTATTATTAGAAACATTTATTGCAGCTAACTGCTCATCAGTAAAACTATCATCAATAGGTAGTGGGTCATCAAGCACATTTTCAAGCCTAGACAAGTTATCAGCTACGAGGTTCTCAGCTCGTTTTCTATTAGTGATATGTAAATCAATTCTTTAGCAAGAGAACCCATCGAATAAGTCTAGATTTAGCATCTTTCTTTTCCATAAGATATTTAATAGCAGCATGGTCGGTGTGAATGATAAATTTAGAGTCAACAGTGTAAGATATAAATTTATCACAAGCAAACACCACTGCTAGGGATTCTTTTTTAGTAGTTGCATAATTCCATTGTGCACCATCTAGAGTTTTACTAGCATAATGAATAACATTCAGTTTCTTATCAACTCTTTGTCCTAGAACAACACCAATAGCATAATCACTAGCATCATATAATTTCAAAAGGCAAGTTCCAATCAGGTGGTTGAATAATAGGTGCAAAAATTAAGGCTTTCTTGAGTGTTTCAAAGGCTTCTAAACAATCATCATCAAAAACAAAAGGAACATCCTTTTGCAAAAGATTTGTAAGAGGCCTATAAATTTTATAAAAGTCTTTGATAAATCTCCTATAGAAACCAGCATGACCTAAGAAACTACGAATACCTTTGATATCTTTAAGACATGGCATTTTCTCAATTGCATCAACCTTAGCTTTGTCCACTTCAATACCTCTTTCAGAAATTTTATGCCCCAAAACAATACCTCCATTAACCATAAAATGGCACTTCTCACAATTCAAGACAAGATTTGTTTGCTTGCATCTCTGCAAAACTCGATCAAGATTGCTTATACAATCATCAAAATACTTCCCACAAATAGATAAGTCATCCATGAAAACCTCAACAATCTTTTCACAAAAGTCAGAGAATATGGCAGTCAGACATCTTTGAAAGGTAGTAGGTGCATTGCATAAACCAAAAGGCATATGTCTATAAGCATAAGTTCCAAAGGGACAAGTAAAAGTGGTCTTTTCTTGATCAGGTTGAGAAACAGGTATTTGTGAAAAACCAGAATATCCATCAAGGAAGCAAAAATGTGTGCGCTTAGATAATCTTTCTAACATTTGATCAATAAAAGGCAGAGGGTAATGATCTTTTCTAGTTGCTTTGTTTAATTTTCTAAAATCAATTACCATTCCATAGACTGTAACAATTCTTTGTGGAATAAGTTCATTCTTATCATTAGGAAAAACAGTAATACCTCCTTTCTTAGAGACACAATGAACAGGACTTACCCATCTACTATCAGCTATAGGATAGATTATACCTGCTTCCAGAAGTTTTAAGATTTCCGTTCTCACCACTTCTTCATTTTTAGATTTAACTGACATTGGTGATCAACAACGGGTTTAGCATCAGGTTCCATATTAATCTTGTGCTGACATAGAGTGGGTCTAATGCCCTTTAAATCATCAAGAGTATATCCAATAGCAGCTTGGTGCTTCCTTAGAACTTTCAATAATCTTTCTTCTTCATGTTCTGAAAGGTTAATTAGCACTAATAATAATATGATATATCTTCTTTTCACCAAGATAAGCATATTTCAAAGTGTCTGGCAATTGTTTTAATTCAAACACAGGATCACCTTTAGGTGGAGGAGGACCTCCTAGAGTTTCAATAGGTAAATTGTGTTTAAGCAGAGGACGTTGTTCAAAGAAAATCTTATCTATTTCATTTCTCTCATGCATATGTAAATCATTTTCATGGTCTAGCAAATATTGTTCTAAAGGATCAATAGGAGACACAGCAATAGAAGCAAGACCAATTATTTCATCCTTACTAGGAAATTCTTTTTCATGAAGCTTTCTACTAAACTTGGAAAAATTAAACTCATGAGACTCATCACCAAAGCTAACACCGACAGTTTGTTTTTTACAATCTATTTCAGCATTAACAATGTTCAAGAAAGGTCTACCAAAGATAATGGGAAAAAGTCATCTTGTGGGGAACCAAGAACAAGGAAATCAGTAGGGTATTTTATTTTCCCACACAAGACTTCAACATCTCTAACAATCACAATTGGTGATATAGTTTCTCTATTAGCAAGTTTAATAGTAACATCTATGTCTTCTATCTCTGTGGGTGCTATGTCATTCATAATTTCTTGATATAAGGAATAAGGAATAGCACTCACACTAGCACCTATGTCACATAAACCATGATAACAGTGATCTCCTATTTTAACTGAGACGATAGTCATGCCAACAACAGGTCTATGATTATCCTTTTTATCAGGTTTGGCAATTCTAGCAGCTTCTTCACAGAAGTATATAACATGCCCATCTACGTTTTCTTCCAAGAGATCCTTAATCATAGCAACACCAGGTTCTACTTTAATTTGTTCATCGGGTTTAGGTGTTCTAATATAACTTTTGTTAACCACGGTTGAAACTTTAGCATGTTCCTTTATCCTAACAGGGAGAGGTGGCTTCTCAATATAAGTAGTAGGAACAACTGGATCAACATTATAAATTATGGTCTCCTCTTTAATTGGTACCGATTCTTTAATTTCTTCTTTAATAGGTGGGTGATATTTGAACCACTTCTCCTTAGGGACATCACCATGAGTAGCAAATGATTCACAAAAGGAGGCTACTATCTCAGAGTCAAGTCCATATTTAGTGCTAAACTTTTGAAAAGCTTCGGTATTCATAAAAGATTTAACACAATCATACTTAAGCTTAATACCTGACTCTTTACCTTCGTCGAGTTCCCAATATTCAGAGTTGCATCTAATTCTTTCCAAAAGATTCCACAGGAATTTAATAGTCTTCTTCATAAAACAACCAGTACAAGAAGTATCAAGCATGGATTGATCATCACGAGAAAGCCGGGCATAAAAGTTCTGGATAATAATTTCTCTTGAGAGCTCATGGTTGGGGCATGAATATAACATTGACTTAAGCCTCCCCCAAGCTAAAGTGATACTTTCTCCTTCACGAGGCCAAAAATTATATATATAATTCCGATCACGATGAACTAGATTCTTAGGATATTTTTTTTTGGTGAAACTCCAATTTCAATCGATTCCAATTCCAAGATCAAATATCATCGCATAGCCTATACCATGCCAATGCTTTTACCTTCAAAGATAAGGGAAAACCTTTTTCATAACTTCATCTTCGGGTAAACCTGCAAGCTTAAACAATCCACAAATTTGTTTCACATATATCAAGTGCATATCAGGATGTTCGGTTCCATCTCCTGCATAAGGATTAGCTAGCAGTTGTTATATGATACCCGAAGGAGTTTCATATTCAATATTTTTGGTAGGTATAGTAGGTTGAGGGGTAGATAATTGTGGTTCCGGTCGAGGTGAAGATACCCCGAATAAACCCCTTAAAGGATTGTTTTCCATAGTAACAAGTGACAATAAATTTCAGCACACTATATGAATGTTTCCGTACCAAATTCGACTTACCAAAGGCGCTTCACTCCCCGGAAACGGTGCCAGAAAATAGCCTTGATGACACACAAGTATAGGGGATCAATTGTAGCTCTTTTCGATAAGTAAGAGTGTCGAACTCAACAAGGAGCAGAAGGAAATGACAAGTGGTTTTCAGCAAGGTAATGTCTGAAAGTGTTGAAATTGTAAGTAGCAGAGTAGTTTCATAGCAAGATAATTTGTAACGAGCAAGTAACGATAGTAGTAAAAAAAGTGCAGCAAGGTAACCCAATCCTTTTGAGGCAAAGGACAGGCCAAAACGGTCTCTTATAATAAGCAAAGCGTTCTTGAGGGTACACGGGAATTTTATCTAGTCACTTTTCACCATGTTGATTTGATTTGTGTTCGCTACTTTGATAATTTGATATGTGGGTGGACTGGTGCTTAGGTGTTGTTCTTACTTGAACAAGCCTCCTACTTATGGTTAACCCTCTCGCAAGCATCCGAAACTATGAGAAAAGTATTAAGAATAAATTCTAACCATAGCATTAAACTTTTGGATCCGGTCGGTCCCTTATGGAATAGCGCATAAACTGGGGTTTAAGCTTCTGTCACTCTCACAACCCATCATCTACTTACTACTCCACAATGCAGTCCCTTAGGCCCAAATATGGTGAAGTGTCATGTAGTCGACGTTCACATGACACCACTAAGGGAATCACAACATACATTCTATCAAAATATCGAACACATATCAAGTTCACATGATTACTCGCAACATGATTTCTCCCATGACCTCAAGAACAAAAGCAACTACTCACAAATGATAATCATGCTCAAGATCAGAGGGGTATTAAATAGCATATTGGATCTGAACATATAATATTCCACCAAATAAACCATATAGTAATCAAGTACAAGATGTAACTAACACTACTAGTCACTGAGGGAGTTCCGGACTAGGGGGTGTCCGGATAGCCGAACTATCATCATCGGCCGGACTCCAAGACTATGAAGATACAAGATTGAAGACTTCATCCCGTGTCCGGATGGGACTTTCCTTAGCGTGGAAGGCAATCTTGGCGATACGGATACGTAGATCTCCTACCATTGTAACCGACTCTGTGTAACCCTAGCCCTCTCCGGTGTCTATATAAACCGGATGGCTTTAGTCCATAGGACGAACAACAATCATACCATAGGCTAGCTTCTAGGGTTTAGCCTCCTTGATCTCGTGGTAGATCCACTCTTGTAACACACATCATCAATATTAATCAAATAGGACGTAGGGTTTTACCTCCATCAAGAGGGCCCGAACCTGGGTAAAACATCGTGTCCCGTGTCTCCTGTTACCATCCGCCTAGATGCACAGTTCGGGACCCCCTACCCGAGATCCGCCAGTTTTGACACCGACATTGGTGCTTTCATTGAGAGTTCCTCTGTGTCGTCACCGATAGGCTCGATGGCTTCTTCGATCATCATCAATGACGCAGTCTAGGGTGAGACCTTCCTCCCCGGACAGATCTTCGTATTCGGCGGCTTCGCACTGCGGGCCAATTCGCTTGGCCAACTGGAGCAGATCGAAAGCTACGCCCCTGGCCGTCAGGTCAGATTTGGAAGTTTGAACTTCACGGCTGACATCCACGGGGACTTGATCCTCGATGGATTCGAGCCACAGCCGAGCGTGCCGCACTGTCACGGCGAGCATGATTTAGCTCTGCAGCCGGACAGTACCCTGGAGGCCGCACTCGAACCCGCTCCGATCTTCAATTCGTAGCCGGCTGAGCAGGTCGAGGACGGATGGCTAGACACCACCTCGGGGGCTGCAGCCTCTACGGCGATAGAGCCGAACACTGACTTTGTCCCTTATGAAGCTCGTGACTCCGAGGTGTCGGACTCCTTGCCGGACTCCGAACCTCCCGCGCCCCCTCCGATCGACTCCGATTGGGCGCCGATCATGGAGTTCACCGCAGCGGACATCTTTCAACACTCACCTTTAGGCGACATCTTGAGTTCGCTAAAGTATCCCTCGTTATCAGGAGAGCCCTGGCTGGACTGCGGCCAGGACGGCTGGGATGCGGACGACGAAGAAACTCAAAGCCCACCCACCACCCACTTGGTAGCCACTGTCGACAATCTAACCGACATGCTAGACTACGACTCCGAAGACATCGACGGTATGGACGACGATGCCGGAGACGACCAAGAACCAGCACCCATCGGGCACCGGAAAGCCACCCCAACGCACGACGTATACATGGTGGATACACCAAAAGGAAGCGACAACGAGGAAAAACGGGACGTGGCGAAGGACAACTCCCCCAACAAACAACCAAAACGGCGACGCAAGTGCCGCCTGAAGACCGGCCTAGATAAAAACGGCACCCGTATGGACCCGGCCCTAGAGCAGGGCGAAGCAGTGGACGACGAACATGCCACCAAGCAGCCCATCCCCGGCGAAGACGATCTCACATCACCAGAGCATATGAACCTTCATAAAAGGCTCGTCGCCACTGCAAGAAGTTTGAAGAAGCAAAAGCGGAAGCTCAAAATAGCGGAGGACGCACTCAGAATGAGATGGAGCAAAGTACTCAACACCACAGATAAATATGGCGCTAGTCACCAGACAAAGAGCTACCCGAAGCACAAGCTGTTGCCCGAATTTGACAAGGAGGCCTTAGAGCCCCCGCAGTCAAAAAAGAAAGAAGGCGCCTGGCCGGATAGACGACCAGATGACAGGCCAAGAGCAACAAGGGGCGCCGCACACAAGCCGGCACATGATCAGCATAAAGATCCTCGGAAAAAGGATGATCCAGCCAGGTCTATCTATGGGCCAAAAAAGAAGACTCCAGGAAGCAACATAACCCGCCGAGCATTTGAAGACAATGGCACACCCAAATACAGGGGCGCTGCACACCCACTATGTTTCACCGACGAGGTACTGGATCATGGATTTCCAGCGGGATTCAAACCCGTAAACATAGAAGAATATGACGGAACAACAGATCCCGGAGTCTGGATCGAGGATTATATCCTACACATACATATGGCCAGAGGAGACGATCTCCATGCCATAAAATACCTACCCCTCAAGCTCAAAGGGCCAGCTCGGCATTGGCTTAAAAGCCTCCCAGAAAATACCATTGGAAGTTGGGAAGAGCTTGAGGATGCGTTTCGAGCAAATTTTCAGGGGACTTATGTCCGCCCTCCGGATGCAGACGATTTAAGTCACATAACTCAACAGCCCGGAGAGTCAGCATGCAAATTCTGGAACAGGTTCCTCACTAAAAAGAACCAAATAGTCGATTGTCCGGACGCTGAAGCCTTAGCAGCCTTTAAACACAACGTCCGAGACGAATGGCTCGCCAGGCACCTCGGCCAAGAAAAACCAAGAACAATGGACACACTAACAATCCTGATGACCCGCTTTTGCGTGGGGGAAGACAGCTGGCTAGCTAGATGCAGCACCAGCGACCCGAGTACATCCGAAGTCAGGGATGGAAATGGGAAATCACGACGCAGAAAAGATCAGCGCCGGAACAAGGAAAATGGCCGAAATAGTATGGCGGTCAACACCGGACAAAAGCTCTCGGCCGAATAACAAAACACTGCCCCTCAAGGACAACAGTGACGAGCTATCCAACCTAAACAAAATTCTGGATAGGCTATGTCAAATACATGGTACCTCCGGGAAGCCTGCAAACCATACCCACAGAGATTGTTGGGTCTTCAAGCAGTCCGGCCGACTTAACGCCGAACACAAGGGGCTCGACACACCAAGCGAAAGTGACGAACCCCAAAAGCAGCACTCCGAAAAACAGAAGACTTTCCCACTAGAAGTCAAAACAGTGAACTCACTTCATGTGATAACACGAAAACATAGCGCGGCACCTGCCATACCAGGACACCGTCCGCAGAATGGGGATAGACCCTACCAAAATTCGCCATAACAGCACTTCCTTCAAAGGAGTGACGCCAGGCCTTTAAGCCAATTATACGGGCTCTGTACCACTAGAGGTTGTGTTCGGTTCATCCGACAACCTCCGTCACGAAAAGCTCACTCTCCATATCGCCCTATTTTATAGTGGCCATCGAGCACTACTGGGACGCTAAGCTTTCGCCCACTTTAACGCAATACCACATTACATGTCTCTTATACTTACAATGCCCGGTCCATGCGGCATAATCTCATTAAAGAGTAACTCCGAGTGTTCCTCGACCACGGAGAGCGTGGGGCTGCCTTGACAGCCACTCCGACCTTGCAGGTCAAGGCCCCTAAAAACAGGTCATTCGGACCCTGGACACGGTTAGGAGAGTCCGGCGTAAATAAACAAGGGGCTTCCCAGCCGCATACCCCCTTTATAAGGGGCCGTGCGTATAAATGATGAGAGCCAATAACGCTCAACTTTCTTCATCTTCCAAATTATACTTTATTTTAATACAACTTTTGCACGATATTTCTTAGAAACTAAGTCCTTCTCTTTTACAGATGAAGCACGTGCTACACCCGTCCAGGATACAGCACAACGGAGACACAGGCGCAGACGTGCAGCAGGGACCCGTTGCAAGGATTCTTTTCAGATTAAGACCCTGCGTAAACCTTTCTTACTGTCTCTTGTTGATACACATCCCCTGGTTTCCTACCATAGCCGAGGAGGAGGCTGGCGTTTTGGCATCGGCCACGTCAGAAGTTCCCGCCTGTACCTGGACACTAGGGGCTTAGGGCATTGTTCTGCCCGGTATCATAAAGACCGAACACCTCAGGGAGTGTTCGGCGTCTCGAGTTAGGCCTTATATGCATCAGCTCCGAATCATGTCTTTGGTAAAATGTTGGGTTTGCCCGGCTCCTGTGTTTTGCTGCCTTACGCTCCGTATCATCGGCTAACGCGGCACCAGGAGAACTACTGCGATTGTGCCCCGGTTCGGCCGGGCGAGCACCTCAGTAGAGAAAGCCGAAAACTGACTGTCGTGATATAGCGAGAGACTGGCCAACCACTCGATCGACCATTGGAATGTTTAGAATTCCTCCGCTTTAACGAAGGACCGCTTCCCGGTCAGGCACATACGCACCCCGAGTTCGGAGAAGAGCGGTGCCACTAGGGGCTATATAGTAGCCCCACATTCGAGCTCCTATGGCTAAGTGAAAGTGATAAAGCATTATAGTCCGGTTGCCTAGTTTGCTACGCTATCACCTCCTTAAAAGGACCAAGATGTTGGATTAAGTGTGAAAAAGTGCCCCTTTTTTTTGCAAACACCCCCGCACCATGTGTGTGGGGGCTGAAGCCAAAGACTGCCATCTTTCAGATTATACATACACATACGGCCGCACAGGAGATAGTTCAATACTTGAACGCACAAGTATAAAAAGCTATTGCATTATAAACATGATCTCAGAAATCATACATGTCATTTAAACATAACATCTTTCGAGCACTACGGCTCTGTTAAATGAGCGCCCTGCAGGACTTCCTCAAAATAGTGCTCGGTGGGGAATCGGCTTTCGTCCGAACCCTGGGACGCAACAGCGGTGGCATCCATCTCCGCCCAGTATGTCTTAACACGGGCGAGAGCCATCCGTGCACCTTCTATGCATGCCGACCGCTTCATCGCCCCGATATGCGGCACCGCCCCAAGGAATTGCTGCAACAAGCCAAAATAACTCTTCGGCTTGGGCCTTTCCGGCCACAGATGAGCAACCACATCCGTCATGGCAAGTCCGGACAATCTATTTAGCTCAGCCCACTGAACCAGCTGGTCACTCAATGGAAGTGGACGCTCCGGACTATGGAATTGAGACCAGAAAAGCTCTTCCATTTTGTGATCTTCCTGGCTTCGGAAGTGCACGACTGCGTCCGCCGCACTCGCCGCCAAATCCAGATAAGGATCCTCCGCACCGCACAATCGGCCCAGCTGAGCATACTTTGGATCCGTGAACTTCCTACGCAGCATAAAGGGCTTTCCAGCCACAATGTCTCTGGCCTGACGCAGTTCCTCCTTCATAGCCCGCATTGCACTACGGGCATCCTTGGCTTCAGCGTCGGCCTTCTTCAGGTCCTCTTGCTCCGCTCGGCGTTCTCTTTCAAGAACCTCCAGGCGGTCGGTAGCATCTTTCAACTCACGGCCATTCCGGCCATCTCCTCCCTGCTTCAGCAGTGAGCAGCCTTCTCGGCTTCTAGCTCTTCCGCTGCCTTCGAGGCAGCCGCTTCGTTTTTTCTGGCTTGCTCCTTGGCCCGAGCAAGCTCTGCTCGAAGGTTTTCCATAGCAGCAACACCATCTGCATCAAGCATACAAATCGTAAGAAATGGGCGTCAGCTCCCTTACTAGGCGACCGCGGAGCAACCACATACCTTGTGACTCATCAAGTCGTTTATTGACCAGCGAGATGTCCGCATCCGCAACGTCAAGTTGCCTCTTAAGCTCGGCAACTCCATCAGTCCGGCTGGCCACTGAACGTTCCGCCACCTGCATAGGAAAGGCGACAATCTATAACTGAGATTATGATCCTCGGCACGCTGTCGCTTTCGACAGCATACCAAGTCTCAGGGGCTACTATCTATACAGGGCGCACTTCATGTGCAAAATTGTCAAAAGGTATGTCATTTTTTGCGTACCTCAAACCCCGTCAGCAAACTTCCGACGGCCTCACACAACCCGCTTTTGGCGGACGAGATCCTCTCAATCACCATACTCATTAATGTGCGGTGATCTTTTGAGATAGACGCCCTCTTGAGCAAATCCTGCAGCTCCACCGGCCGTGCCCCAACGGGTGCCGGACTCTCCGGCCCCGCCGGACTCGGGGAGACCCTCCGTGACGACACCTCAGGGTTATCCGCCCCACCAGACGGGGCGGCAGATGGAGGCGTCTCGCTCTCCATCATCTCCGGACGAAGGTCCCCCGAAGTTGAGCTCTGCTGAGATGGGCTGAGATCCGAACTACAAGGTGAAAACTTCGGTTACCTTTGGAAATAATATAGGGGCGTTCCCTATTACAAAATTCCCCCTTATTTACTTACGGCTCGCTGGAGGGCTGATTCCTCGGAGGAGACAGTACGGCTGGGGCTCTTCCCGGCACAGGACCTTCCGGTACAGATTTCTTTCCCCGCTTTGAGGCCTTGGCCCCCGGGTCTTCGGAAGCGGTCCTCTTCTCCCCCTGGAAGTAGGGACTCTCGATTCCTCCCTTACTGAGAGCCTCTTTGGTAGAGGTGGTAGTTCCCCTATGCCCCCCTTCGGCCTCCTCCGAAGGTGCAACCTCCAACATTTTGATTAACACGGGATCCTGCATGGACTCAGGGAGGGGGGCCGAACACCGTATCAGTTTTGCTTGCGCTATCCACTCCTGTCTAAGGGATAGCTGGTTAAAAGGCAAACCCACGATAAATAAATGGACGATGTGTCCGGACATAGGGCTACTTACTTGAGTATCCGGGCGATTGCAGCTTAGGCCAGCATCCTCGGTCAAGTCCGGACGCATCTCTTGCGATCCGAAGAACAGTTTGTACATCTCCGCGGGTGTCAAACCCATGAAGTGTTGAAGAGCTCGTGGCCCCTCTGGATTAAATTCCCACAGGCGGAGGGGGCGACATTTGCAGGGCAGTAGGCGCCGGATCAGCATAACCTGTACCACTACGACCAGATTGATCCCCCTTTCTTGGAGGCCTCAAATCCAGTCCTGCAATAGGGGTACATCTTTGGACGGCCCCCAGTCACGCCCCTTGTTGACCCATGACGTCAACTGTTGTGGAGGGCCCGAGCAGAAGACGGGCGGCGTCCTCTGCCTGCTGCCCCTGGGAGCGGTGATATAGAACCACTCCTGCTGCCACAGGCCGAGCTCCTCCTGAAAAGAGCCCTCGGGCCATGGAGCATCGGCCCTCTTGTTTATAACCGCCCCGCCGCACTCTGCTTGACGCCCCTCAATCATCTTTGGCTCCACGTTGAAGGTTTTGAGCCATAAGCCGAAGTGAGGGGTAGTGCGGAGGAAGGCTTCGCAGACGACAATGAATGATGAGATGTGGAGGATGGACTCCGGAGCCAAGTCATGGAATTCCAACCCATAGTAAAACATGAGCCCCCTCACGAAGGGATCCGTCGGGAAGCCTAAACCCCGATGGAGGTGAGACACGAACACGACGCTCTCACCAAGCTCGAGAGTCGGAATAACTTGCCCTCGGGCAGGCAGCCTATGCAAAATCTCGTAGGTTAAGTACCTGGCGTCTCTCAGCTTTAGCACGTCCTCTTCCGTGACGGAGGAGGGCATCCACCGGCCTCGTAGGTCGGGGCCGGACATTGTCGAAGATCGAAGGTACCCGAATCTGGAGCCCTGGGTGTTGGAACTCGGGGCGAGGGGCGGATTCGATAGAGGATTGAAGGAAAAGAACGGGCCTTGGTCTCATTATAAAGAGGAAGAATACCAAGAGCCGTCCCCGTGACCGTTTGGAACCCGCCTTCGATGGAGGCGGCGTGGCAACGGGCACGGTTGGGTTACCCACGTCCGTATTGATGGGAATACCGGAATAAGGGGAACACGATCTCTGCTTCGACAAGACGTGCCAAGGAAACCGCTTCGCTAAACGGGCTGAGGTGGTACAATAAAAACAATTCGAGTAAAAGCTTGGTAGTGGTGTGACGTCACGCCACAAAACACGTCAGCAGATTGAACTGGTGTAATATTATTCTCTCTACGGTGGTACGTGGAATTTGTTTTTGCAGAGCCGGACACTATCCTGGTGTTCACAATCTTCTATAAATTATTCGGAGGAAGAACCCGCCTTGCAATGCCAAAGACAACATGCGCGCCGGACTCGTCGTCATTGAAGCCTGGTTCAGGGGCTACTGAGGGAGTTCCGGACTAGGGGGTGTCCGGATAGCCGAACTATCATCATCGGCCAGACTCCAAGACTATGAAGATACAAGATTGAAGACTTCGTCCCGTGTTCGGATGGGACTTTCCTTGGCATGGCAGGCAAGCTTGGCGATACGGATACGTAGATCTCCTACCATTGTAACCGACTCTCTGTAACCCTAGCCCTCTCCGGTGTCTATATAAACCGGATGGCTTTAGTCCATAGGGCGAACAACAATCATACCATAGGCTAGCTTCTAGGGTTTAGCCTCCTTGATCTCGTGGTAGATCCACTCTTGTAACACACATCATCAATATTAATCAAGCAGGACGTAGGGTTTTACCTCCATCAAGAGGGCCCGAACCTGGGTAAAACATCGTGTCCCTTGTCTCCTGTTACCATCCGCCTAGACGCACAGTTCGGGACCCCCTACCCGAGATCCACCGGTTTTGACACCGACAGTCACCCACAAGCACCAATCTATAGTTCCGGTAACAAGATTGAACACAAGAGATGAACTAGGGTTTGAGATGAGATGGTGATGTTGAAGATGTTGCTGGAGATTGCCCTCCCCAAGATGGAAGAGTTGTTGGTGATGATGATGACGATGATTTCCCCCTCTGTGTGGGAAGTTCCCCCGACGGAATCGCGCCACCGGAGGGCAAAAGTGCTCCTGCCCAAGTTCCACCTCGAGACCGTGGCGCCCCGTCCCGGAAGTCCTCTCCTTATTTTTTCTAGGTCAAAATGACCTATATACCAGAAGATGGGCACTGGAGGTGGGCCTGGGTGAGCACAACCCACCAGGGCGCGCCTGGGCTCCCTGGCGCGCCCAGGTGGGTTGTGCCCAGGCGCGCCCTGGTGGGTTGTGCGCACCTGGTGGGCCCCCTATGGTACTTATTTGCTCCAATATTCATCATATATTTCATAAAAATTCTCCATAAAGTTTTAGCTTGTTTGGAGTTGTGCAGAATAGGTAGCCCGACGTAGCTTTTCCAGGTCCAGATTTCCAGCTGCCGGAATTCTCCCTCTTTGTGTGTACCTTGCATATTATGAGAGAAATGGCATTAGAATTACTCCAAAAGGCATTATTATGCATAAAAACATCATAAATAACAGTAGAAAAACATGATGCAAAATGTATGTATCAGTTGTCTTGCTTCTCGCGGCGGCCGCCATTTTCGTTGTGCCGTCCTTGTGCCTAGCCTCGTTAATAGCGATGGCGGGCGGCTGCTGGTACACCAGCATTGGCAGTAGTGTTGGTGCCGACCAGTGGACGTGCCCGCGGTTCCCTCTGCCATAGTTGTTTCATTTGCGTTCGAAGCACATGTATTGTAATCTCCCTGTTAAGTGTAGTTGTTAACTCCTAATCACCATGAATGTATGCAATCAAACACCGTGTGAAAATTTCTTTCATGATGGCAAGACCCGTATGCACGCAACGAAACTACTTGACAACATCGTTTTTTGCCTCGTTTTTTCTTAGCCAAGCCATGCTCAGCCTGACTCATTTTTCCTCGTTCCAACTAGGCCTTGCTCAGAAAGTAATCAAACACGGCCTAACTTTGATGCTTTTTTGGATTCAAGACCATCTAAAAGGAACAAATGGAGTTGTTATCCATGACAAGAAAGAAAAGTTTCTTTTAAAACGGAGGCAAAAGATTTGCATCACCGATTAATTAAAGCTGAAGATATTTGCCTACTTAATTAAAAGAAAACCGAACGAAAACTGATACAAACAAACCACATGCGGGCTACTCATAGAGCATGCAACCCAGTAAGCACACGGTCAATCTGACAACCATACCCAACATGCAATGAGCACCACCCCCATATTTCCACAACGCAAAGAAACCCCCAACGAGAGAACCTCGGCTGAAGATCACATACACTGCCAAATCCAGAAAGGCAGGCCATGCCATAAGGACAACCCAAAAGACTTATGACCATCAATCAAGCAATTGCAGACGTCTTTTCTGTGGCGCCACTCTTCTTGCTTTTGCTTCTAAGAGCCTTCCCACAATCGTCTTGCTGCCAGATCCAAGGCTACTCACCTCCAAATGTTTTGAGCAAGCTATGAAGCTCTATCTCGAACAGAATCACAGAATCGCATCAATCTACAAGAAAGGAAAGCTCATTTTTGCAAAGAAGAAAAAATGGTATGCGCATGAGACTTGCGCGTCGATTTATTATGAGAGAAAAACTTGAAACTTTACAACGGCGCACCCGAGACCTATGAGGACCCCACTCCCCAGGCACCACATACCACCGGTTACATTGCAAGTTTACTACTCCCTAAATCCAACCGTACCACGCCCAGCTAGTTTGTGCCGCAACACGAACTGCCACACGCTCCACTCATCCCAGATAAGCGACGCCAGACCGTTCCTAGTCATAGCCACGTTGTCGAACACTCTACGATTCCTCTCCTTCCAGATGGAATGCAAGACTAGGATGATTAGGGCGTTCACCTCCCTCCTTGCTACCTCCTGCAACATCTCGCTTGCCACCGTCCACCAAACCACTATTGTAGCTTGAGTCGTTGGTGTGAAGTTTTCCCAACCTTTAACCTCTAGCACATCAAACCAAACATACCGGTTCTTGCAAGCATACCGGGCAACACGGCTGGTGCGGCAACCCTCTTGCCGCAAGACGGTCCGAAGTCCAACATTGTTGCAAAGAATTCAAATATACTTTCTCCGTTTCTAAATACTCTCTTTGTTCGATAAAGATTGTCCCATGGTCTTTTTTTCAGAAAAAAAA
>NW_021257238.1:0-5672 GCF_002162155.2 Triticum dicoccoides | reverse complement strand
GCCGCCATGCTGCGCCGGAAGCCCTGTATCGCATGCGTGGTCGGCGTTGCAACAGCCGCTTCTCCTTTGCCATGGGTGATTTTTTGCTATGCTAGTTTTTCCCATGTTTCTTCTGCTTTAGTTTCCCATGTGTTCTTGTCAGTCTCTTAGGTGATGTAATGTGGGTTTGATTTTGCTGGTGCTTGCAGATTTCTTCAGGGGTCGGAGGCCAACCACCACATGGCAATAGTCTGAAGACTGCATTTGAAATATGCCTTCAGCATAGTTAACTACCTTGCTAAACTTGTCATGTTGTGTGTAGATACTGCCCCCGTGCTTGGCAAACTTGTCATGAGGCATCCTTTTGTTGCCTTTCCTACTGTTGACAAGACCAGGGTGACCATCAGGGAGCAGAAGGAGGTCACCGTCCAGCTAATTAACTACACCAAGAGCGGTAATTAATTTTGCATCATCTAGTGACAGATTCCTCAACTCACATTTTAGTTCTGCTCCCTGCCCTCTAGGCACTCCAGTTTCTTATCATATCTGCTTTTGTTTGTGATGGATCAGGGAAGAAGTTCTGGAACTTGTTTTACCTGCAGCCTATGTGGGTTCAGAAGGTAGCGAAATGTTATTGAAATGCTGAATTTGTTTTGGAGCTTGCAGGTATAGTTACATGGATATTACTCTTCATGATTTATACTCAGACATCAATGATCAATGATTAATGATTTATACTCCAGCAATTCCAGGAATGATTTTAGGATATTGCTCTAGATTAGGAGTTTTAAATGGAGTACTCCATCAGATTAGGATACTACTCTAGATTAGTGTAGCCACTACCTAACAATTTTTTTCAAAACTGAATTTCAGAGTACTCTAAATGCTGTGTGCCCTAGCATTTTTGTGTTCCCTGGCATTTCTGTAGCATTCAGTACCATGACAATTTTAACATGTTGAGAAAATTTCAGTAACATGAATTTGAAATTGAGTACTCAGTGTAAGGATTAAATGCACACAATTTGGGTATTAGCTTCCCATTCAACATTGCGGAAATTTCAAATATGCTAAGTATCATTGCTAGTGGTTGGCTGGCCAGAGAAGAGAAGACAGTTTATTTGGCATGGTTCAGACTAGTAATTTGTGTTCAAGAATCTTCCTGTTCTCCCATTGTTACCAAGCATGATCTTGCTTGCATTGCCGCCTTTGCTACATGAAGCAATAGGGTAGGTTCAGTTTCGCTGAATTTTTGAAACTATACATCATTTGCTGAATTTTTGCTCTACATCACTTGCTCCTTGTAAATTATTGCATATATAATTTTTGAAACTATAGGTGAACCTCTTCAGCAAACATAAAACAGTTAACTGAAACTGTCTAAAACAGTTAAGTCCACTTGATGCTTAGCTAATGCAGGCCAACAGAATGAAATGAACTACGAATTTGTTCTCTGAAATAGTACATGCTTTCTCTAGACTGAGTTTCCTGCCTTTTCCAACTGAAACTCAGTCAGCCCTGGCTAATAATTATCTTGCTCACTGACCCAACAACATCTCAGACTTTGAAGACATGAGCTGCGAAATGATATATGGTCAGGTGCCCCCACCAGTGGAAGAAGATCCAGTGTCGAAACAACCCTGCTATCCCAGCCTCTGTGAGTGCGCCCAAATTTGGCAACACTTTACAAGTACTGAACCCACCTAGCGCTGAACTTGCACTAACATGCATCACCTGTCACAAATTTGTTGTGCTGCTACAATTTTTCAGGTTCCATATCGACGCCCTCCGCTGCAATATGTCCCAAAATTCAGAACTAGTCTTCTGCAAGCGCTCACAAGGGTTTTGATACAAAATTGTGCATGGTGCCATGGTATCGGATAGGCCAGAATTTCAACAGGGACAATAGATAGTGCATCGGTAAATTTCTGAAACTTGGGGATGCATCACTGGGACAATATACAGTCACTATAGAGAATAATTTCATTACAGAGTAAATTCACTATACAATGATGCTGCCATGATGCTGTAATTAACATCAGTTCCACATCAATTTGGCCATATGACAAGGATTTCAGGGCAGGGGCGCCGGTACCTTTCACGAGTAGCAGAGCCGGAGTCGTCTGGACGAAGAAGTAGAAGATCGGGGGCTGCCTGTACGAAGATCGGGAGCTGCACCACCACTAACAGAAGCAGCAGAGTCAGAGGAAGACGGCAACAGCAGAAGAGGACGGAGTGGCGGAATACAGCGCGCCGTCAGCCGTGGAGCCGCCGCCCGTCGAGGTGCGCGCAGGTAAGCAGGGGCGGCGCAAATTGGCAGCCGCGGCTCAGGTGGGCCTTCGTCGCCGGCTGAACACCACGGTGGCTGGGGCGTGCGGTGCAGCGGCGAGGGAGGTGGAAGAACCAGACGGTTGCTTCGAGTTGGATTAGGAGCCGGGAAAGGAAAGAGTTGCAGTGTTGCCCGGCGAGGGTCTCAAACTCTCAATTCATGCTTAATTAAGCTTTGGCGCGAAGCTTCAAATGCACGCAAGCAAATCCGATTTTCTCACGGATCACATCACATACGCATCCACGGTTTGGAATCGGCCTGAGCTCATCAATAAAAGGGAAGGCAGCCAACCTGCTGCCTTTGCCCTCGCCTCGCTCTGACTTCTCTTCTCGCACTTCCGATCTTCCCCATCGTCTCCTTCACCAATCACCAGCCCTTACCCAGCGAAGCGACCGGCGTCCCCTGTTCCCTTCCCATGGAGATTGCCTACCCCTACGGCGGGGAGCTCACCAGGAAGCACGGCTCCGTGACAGGCCAGCCGTTTGCCGCCAAGATCGACATCATGTCCGGCCAGAAGCGCGCGAGGGAGATGCAGATCCTTCGGCAGCGGTTCCAAGCAGAGCTCGTCGCCGTCCGTGGCCTCCTCCACAAGGCGGCCGCCGTGCTAATTCCCGCCTCGTCCCCGTTGGCTCCCCGCGTCAAGGAGAGTCGTCCAGGGTTCTTGGCCGAGGAGCCGCCGGCCAAGAAGAGGAAGGCGTCTCCTCCCGTTCCTGTGATCAATCGCAAGAAGGCGCCAACGAAGAAGAAGATGATGGCCTCTGAGAGGGAGATGCTCGCGGAAGACCTGGAGCTGTTCGTTGCGGAAATCCCCGATCACATCGTCCAGCTCTTGCAGAAGCACAGCTGCGCCACCCGCCCCGGCGAAATCGAGATGGACCTCCACGCGTTGGACGACGCTGCTGCTGTCGAGTTACAGGAGCAGGTTGACAAGTTCGCTCGAGAGAGGAGGTCGGCGAATCCGTCGCCCCAAGAACGCCACCAAGACGGCCCTGAGGCGATGAACGAAGAGGAGGACGAATAAGTTGACATCTGTGGCGGCGTCTCCCCCTTGGTGATCGTGCCGCAACCTCTGCTGCAAGAACGCCACCAAGACGGCCCTGAGGTGATGGCCGAAGAGGAAGAGGAGGAAGAAGTTGACATCTGCGGTGGCGTCTCCCCATTACCGATCGTGCCGGCACCTCTGCTGCTCGTCGAAGATGAAACAGCCAGCGGCAGCCCAAGCTCCAGCAGCAGCAGCAGCAGTTCAGATACTGATTCCAGCGACAGCGATTCAGACACTGATTCCGGCAGCAGCGACTCGGGTTCAGAGCACTCCGGCGGCAGTGACTCAGATTCTGATTCCGACGAGATCGTCGACAGTCCAGCACCGGCCATCACGCCTCCAACATGTGAGCAGCTCGCCCGTGCTCTGGAAAGGCAGCGAAAGGAGGCCACGTCCCGGGCGAGGGAGAAGGCCCGTCAGGAGCTGCTCCACATGGAGAAGACGGCAATGCCCGACGATACCCTACACCGAGAGGATCTGAAGAGGCTCGGCATTGATGAGTACAACACGGCGAAGCCCAGCAACTTGTTGCGGCAGATTGGGCTCTACCTCAAGGTTGACGAAGACTGGAAGCAGCAACGCCGTCAAAGCTTCCACGAGGATTTAGAGGAAGGCGAGATTCGGTCGTGATCGTCGTTGCTAGCAAGGTCCTATAACAAGTGATGCTGTTGCTGATGGCTTGATGCCTCACACAAAACTTGTAGCTCTCTTTTGTAGATTGTATGTGTGCTGAACATGATTGGATATACGAAAGTACATGATCAATTACACTGAGTATCAATTAAATTAGTGATATCTTCTTTGTACACATGTTTAACAGATATGTCCATTTCTAATATCAATCATATTGAATATTTAACATGAACCGCAAGCATATATAATAATGACATATAAGGACCAATAAATTTAGAAAAAAATTGAGAATAGGACCACGAAATTTCAATCAAGCCACATATATAAAAGAGAGTTTTTATAACTTGGAGGCTCAGTATTTCTGAAAAGACATCTTCACATACATATGGAGATTAATATCACGATGTATGATTGATGCCTCAAGACCCTGAATGATAGCATCACCTTATACGTTCAATATACAAAAAAGATACATATCAAGGAGGTTTGTTCCTTGTTTCAAAAAAAAGGAGGCTTGTTCCACTGGCACCGAGATTCGAGCCTTTTCAGTTTTCGTTTTGTGCCTGAATTTCCTACTAATGGATATGCTAACTAGCTCCTCCTTGACATTCTCATTCTTTATACAACCCGCTTGCACCATTCTCATTCCCAACTGCAAACTATACAGTTCTTCAGTTAAGCATCCAACAACCTTCAGCTTAATCTTCATGGTTGTTTTCGCCTTCAGAATCTGTTTAATAGCAGGGGTAGCTTATAACAAATCCATAAGAGTATGCTGCCGAGAAAGAAAATAAATCTAACACCAAGGAAATGAGCAAGAAAAGAATCACTGACCGGATCGAACATCCTCACCAACATGACCTCTAGACTGAATTTGTTTGACAAGCATCCGGTAAATCAGTACCCACCAATATATGTGAAAGACTAGAAGTGAAAACAAGAGAGTGTTGAAAAGATAGTAGTATGAGGTTCTGTAGATTTTTTTGTTCTCCTTGTCCAGGATCATAGCTATTTCATAACTGAAAAAGACACAAGACTATTGAATTGATCAACAAATGCTCTAAAAAAACTAAGTAGAGTAATGCTGCTTCCTAATCAGGTAAAGTAGCCCCACATGCCAGAACAACCAAGAATGTTACCTTGTGCTTCTTAGAATCCAGAAAGGAAACACTATTAGCCAAAGAAGGATCCATGGAGCCACAAAAAGTAGAAATGCTACAACAGCTAGCCACTCACAGCTACTGTACTTGGCCATCTTTCCGATCTCTAGGAATATATCACTTGCATCATGGAGGGGTAAAATGACCGAGCCAGGACGAGATAATCTGTTTGGAAGTAGCAACAACTTCAAGTTTGACTATGCTGTATATTGTTATGGTATACAAGGGCGATTACACTCATCTGCATACCTGCAAATATAGGACACAACAATCAGAACAACAATTGCCACATGGTGAGACATCATGACTCCACGGCGGCCGTCCTCCGATCTCGCGTGCCGCCAGCCGGCCATCGCCGGTCTCGCAAGCCCCCGAGCATGTGCGTCTTTGCCTCTGTTCTAGACCAAGAGAATAACTGCTCAGCGAGTGCTAGAGTCTAGCAAACCACACCCACCGCCGGCGGCTGCTCCGGCCCCGGCGTCCACCCTCACCCGCCGGAGGCCACCCCGGCCCCGGCGTCCACCTACACCTC
>NW_021257237.1:0-2467 GCF_002162155.2 Triticum dicoccoides | reverse complement strand
GGGGGGGGGGCACCGCCCCCCGCCTATCCATTTATTAGTGTTGATATTAGGTTCTAATAGTATATTTCTTATTTGTCATGCTCTTGTTGAAGGTGTTGGCTTGAAGCTCAGCCTTGGGGTCTTGGGGATGAAATGCCAAGTTCGGCCTCTCTGGTTGGACTTGTCAACATGGGTGTACATGGACAATCATCTGCCCACCGCAACAAAGCTCCATGAGCCAACACACAAATCATTTGCATTCCAGTGATTAGTTGTGGTTGCGGGTACAAAATTCGGCTACAATCATCAATTTTTTCCCAAAATAAGGAGATTGAATTGTAAGAGGATTAGAGATGAGGGAATCAACATAGCAGTTTGTGTGTTGTATTGAGCCTCGTGGGTAAAAGGCCTCCTAAAGACAAGACGGAAAGAATTCCTATCTAATTTCGAACAATCCCTAACTACCAATATATATATATATATATATATGTACAACGTGGTCCACACTCCACTCCACAACTTCATAAAAACTTATCAACACGATGTGATGAGTCATTACCCAGATAACCCTTTCTTTGGAAGAGACAAAAATGTGGTCTGTTGACTAGAGATGAGCTGATGCAACATCAATTGGTCTGCAGACCCTTATATATGCACATGTGTGAGCATATATGACAGACTACCCGTCCATCCCTGTCGTCCGCGTCCACCGGGAGACCCTGTGACAAACTTTGCTCTTGCAAATTTGTCAAGGCATACTCCATTTCTAGCGCGAACAACCTAGCTCAATGGCGGCTGCTGCTGCTCAAGCTCAACCTCGTGTCATGGTGCTACCCTTTCCTGCCCAGGGCCACGTCATCCCGCTCATGGAGCTGTCCCGCAAGCTCGTCGAGCACGGCTTGGAGATCGACTTCGTCAACACCGAGTTCAACCACGGCCGCGTCCTCCAAGCCTTGGCAGAGGACGGAGCAATCCCAGGAGGAGTTCACATGCTCTCCATTCCAGACGGCCTGGGGCCTGCCGACGACCACACGGACATCGGCGCGCTGGTCAAGGGACTGCCGGCCGCCATGTCCGGCCGCCTCGAGGAGATGATCAGGTCGAGGAAGACGAACTGGATGATAGCGGACGTGTCCATGAGCTGGGCGCTGGACCTGGCAACCACGGTGGGCGTCCGTGTCGCCTTGTTCTCCACGTACTCTGCAGCCGTGTTTGCGCTTAGGATGAACCTCCCAAAATTGATCGAGGACGGTGTTGTTGATGAAAGTGGTAAGAGCAAATCAAAATTTCCATCCCCATGTAACTCGTTAGTTTCCTAGTCTTCTCTTGGTATGTAGACTGTACACCATGAACATGGACACCACGTACATTACGCAGGGAACGTGAAGAGGCACGAGAGGGTCCAACTGATGCCGCCCGTTGACGCGGCAGAGATCCCCTGGGTCAGCCTTGGCAGCACGCCTGAGAGGCGCAGAACCAACATCCAGAACGTCCTCAGGACCAACCGGTTGATGCCGCTAGCTGAGACGATCATATGCAACACCTTCATGGAGATGGAACCTGACGCTCTGGCCCTGCTCCCGAACGCGCTGCCGCTCGGCCCACTGGTAGCGCCGACGTCGAGGCCGGCCGGACATTTCCTGCCCGAAGACCTCACCTGCCTCGCCTGGCTCGACGCGCAGGCCCCCTGCTCCCTCGTCTACGTCGCCTTCGGGAGCTCCGGCATCTTGGACGCGACGCAGTTCCAAGAGCTTGCTGACGGGCTCGCGCTCTCCGGCCGACCGTTCCTGTGGGTCGTCCGGCCAAACTTCACCACCGGAGCCACAGAAGGTTGGCTCGACGCGTTCAAGCGCCGCGTCGAGGGAAAGGGTCTCATCGTGGGCTGGGCGCCGCAGCAGCGCGTGCTCTCGCACCCCGCCGTCGCCTGCTTCGTGTCACACTGCGGGTGGAACTCGACCATGGAAGGCATGCTGCATGGCGTGCCGTTCCTCTGCTGGCCGTACTTCGCTGACCAGTTCGCCAACCAGAGCTACGTGTGCAACGTGTGGGGCACCGGCATCAAGCTTTGCCGAGACGAGCGAGGGGTCGTCACCAAGGAGGAGATCGAGAGCAAGGTGGCACGGCTGCTCGGCGACGAGGGAGTCAAGGCGAGGGCTGCGACGTGGAAGAACGAGGCTTGTGCGAGCATTGAAGAGGGAGGGTACTCGCATCAGTGCCTTCTCAAGCTTGTGAACTTGCTCGGAGAGGTGGGATCCCATCCCATCACCGCGTGATCACGACACCAGACATCGGACGGCTCCAAACATCTACGTTGATATACAAAAAGTAAAAGTCAAACAGCTTAGATATATAGCAACAAAAAATAATGGTTTGACATAGTAGCAACAAAAAAAACTAGTGAAATGGTCCACAAGGCTCAAGGCATGATCTTCCTGCTTGTTAGAATAACTAGTTGAACGCCCGTGCGTTGCCACGGCCATTTAAAATA
>NW_021257236.1:0-643 GCF_002162155.2 Triticum dicoccoides | reverse complement strand
GGCTGCCTTGAAGGCAGCAGAAGAGCTAAAAGCCGAAAAGGCTGCTCACTGCCGAAGCAGGGAAGAGTTGGCCGGAATGGCCTTGAAATTAAAAGATGCTACCGACCGTTGTGAGGTTCTTGAAGGAGAACACCGAGTGGAGAAAGAGGGCCTGAAGAAGGCCGGCGCCGAAGTCAAGGATGCCCGGAGTGAGATGCGGGCTATGAAGGAGGAACTGCGTCAGGCCGGAGACATTGCGGCTGGAAAGCCCTTTCTTCTGCGTAGGAAGTTCACGGATCCAAAGTATGCTCAGCTGGGCCAGTTGTGTGGTGCGGAGGATCCTTATCTGGATTTGGCGGCGAGTGCGGCGGACGTAGTCGTGCACTTCTGAAGCCAGAAGGATCACGAAATGGAAGAACTTTACTGGTCTCAATTCCATAGTCCGGAGCGTCCACTTCCGTTGACTGATCGGCTGGCTGAGTGGGCTGAGCTGAATAGGTTGTCCAGACTTGCCATGACGGATGTGCTCACTCATCTGTGGCCGGAAAGGCCCAAGCCGAAGAGTTATTTTGGCTTGTTGCAGCAATTCCTTGGGGCGGTGCCGCATATCAAGGCGATGAAGCGGTCGGCATGCATAGAAGGTGCACGGATGGCTCTCGCCCGT
>NW_021257235.1:0-384 GCF_002162155.2 Triticum dicoccoides | reverse complement strand
TTGGTTCATCTTCTTCATGGACTCGTTCTTCTTCCTTGCGGGATCTCAGGCAAGATGACCATACCCTCAAAATCACTTCTATCTTTGGTTGCGTGCTATTCACTCTACTGCTATGTCGCGCTTCCTACCATTTGTTATATCATGCCTCCCATATTGCCATGTCAAGCTTCTAACCCACCTTCCTCGCAAACCGTTGTTTGGCTAAGTTACCGCTTTTTCTCAGCCCCTCTTATAGCGTTGTTAGTTGCAGGTGAAGTTGAAGTTTGTTCCATGTTGGAACATGGATTTGTTGGGATATCACAATATATCTTATTTTAATTAATGCATCTATATACTTGGTGAAGGGTGGAAGGCTCGGCCTTATGCCTGGTGTTTTGTTCCACT
>NW_021257234.1:0-761 GCF_002162155.2 Triticum dicoccoides | reverse complement strand
TGTCTTCCTCTGCCAAGTTAGGGTGTGGAAGATCTAAACCAACGAGCTTTAAATCTACTATTCACAGTTCATCGTGTTCTTCATCAAGGGTAAATAAAAGCTACTTTTACTGCCCTTGTTGACTCCTTTGATTTCTACAAATCTTCAAAAGGTGTTTATTCTTCAATCTTCACACTCTAAACACCTCACACAAACATCAGTTGTTGATCTATTTCCCTAAGCTACATTTTTCTTCCAGATTCCTCAATTGTGTGTATTTCCAATCTATACAACTTTGGAACCTAAGTCAAAGAACGCTTAGTGAAATTCCTCAAGACACATCTGGTCAAATTCCTCAAACTTGTTCATTTTGCAAAAACTTCTGAGAACGCATATGACCTCTCCAAATTCTTCTCACCTATACTCTTTTCATAGGTAATCATGTCCGCTGCTGAATCACTAGGTTCTCATCAACTTAACTCATTTGCAGCATTCCTCAAAGAAAAGTTGCATACCTCTTTAGAGAACTCAATAGTTCAAAATCCTCAGCTGAAGAAAATGGCAGATGGCAAGAAACCTCGGAAGGGAGGGAAGAAATTGGAAGTCAACACAGCGTTTGAAATCCCTAAGGATATCTATGATGAATATTGCACTGCTGATGAGGCCAAACATGGCAAGGAGACCAAAAATCAGCGCAAGGTGCACATCCAAAAGATAGAGAAGAGATGGGTCAGAGAATGGAGGGAATATCACTATGTCACTCCCAAGTACATGAAGAAATT
>NW_021257233.1:0-3049 GCF_002162155.2 Triticum dicoccoides | reverse complement strand
TGGCGCAGCGTGCGGGGCCGGGGGCGCCGACGCCGAGAAAATCCTGTACAACGCATTGCGGGCGTAACGGTCTGACCCACGTGGAAGACGAGGCCAACAACTACACCCGCGGCTGTGAGAGCTCCAACAAATGCAGAGGCTGAGATGTATTAATCCACTATAATGATCGATTTGTACTCCTTACATTCCTTAATTACCTTGTTCCTACTTTTTTTATAATAAGCGGGAGATAATACCCGCACGGTTGATTCTGAAGCATGCACATGCGGTATATGCAGAGGGTCTACTAGAGAGACCTGTATACTTGCGGCTCATTCGGTAGGGATGCCAGGGTACTGCAGTTCTCAAGACCAAGGGTTTCCAGCAATTGGGGGTGCTCTTCCGACAGACACTCCAATGATGTCAACCAACTCTTGCCAATAATGCGCACTCTCTTGAGGGGTGCAGGCAGACGAAGAGTCCCACCCAACATGCCAACACAGTTCCGTATTACTTGATATTCAAGATGGGGAGGAAGTAAATGCTCTCTTGCAGTTGGTCCTGTTGCTGCTGGTGGCTCTAGGATGATGGGACTTCTGCTTATGGAGGCAGTGACTTCTGGTTTCTGGAGCCCACCCAGCTGACATGATAGGACTTCAATGCTACTGCAGGCAACAATTAATATGGTCTTTAAGGATGGAGGCAGATGTAGAACCGCTTGTAAACTTCCAAATCCAAATAAACCTAGATCTTCTAGGCATGGACAGAAGTGATTCATGGGTGTGGAGGGAAATTCTGATACAGCTGCAGGCATGATTGCCTCACTGCTAGAAGGTACTTGGACTAACTCTGCCATGCCCTGCTACATGCCGAATATGGACTCAAGCTTAATGCACTGATGAATATACATTTTCCTGAGAGATGTCGGGACGTTGAACATCTCTACTAACCTTGGTCAGTTTCTTAAGAAAAGAGACTCCAGACCTCTCAGCTGTTCACTCCTTTCAGATGCCAATGGCTCAAGAGGAGCTTGTGCATATCCAGTCAGATTTTCGCAGTTTCTAATCACTAATCTCCTCAAGGATACCAAGCTTTGGAACACATTCTCTGGCCAGTGGACGAGCACATCGCATCTATAAATTCCCAACTTTTCAAGGTGTACAAAATAGTCCCACGGCTCTAGTGCACCTGGTCCAAATAATGAGTTGCAGCATCCTAACTCCACAACTATAAGAGGGTATTTCTGGTTACATTTCTCTTTGCTGTCCACAGGTACAATTGAAATGCATTCAACCTCTTATGTTGTTTCTGTGTGTTCTAGCCACAGTGTCAGATTGCTCAATAAAGACAAATACCTGTCTACACAGTGGAATATCTCTTGCATGCCATCGTCAATTTATAATACACTGAGTTTTGGTGCTTCAGGCAATGCTACTAGTTTTGGGCATTTCTGGACTGACAATTTCTCAAGCTGAGGAAACAATGTACCTTCGACTGCATCCTATCTCTGAAAGCTCCCCAAGCATTTCATTTTAAGCACCTTTAAGGCAGGAAACGCTGAGCGTGCCAATCTATAACCACCTCCACTACATGGTTCTTGAAGCAATGGTGCTTCAGGTAACACTGTCAGCTTTGGGCATTTCTCAACTGATAGTTCCTCCAGACAAGGAAAGTGTATGTGTTCTTCTTGAGTCTCTTCGACTACATCCCATCTCTGAAAGCTCTCCAACTCTTTCATTTAAGTACCTTTATGTGACGCATCCGAGACCGACGCTCCAGAAGACTTCCAGTTATTCCGAGCAGGGCTGGGCGAGCGCTGCCGGGTAGCGACGGCGCAAGCCGGCAGGACACCTGAGCAGGGCAGGCGAGCGCGGCCAGGCGGTGGCTGCACGAGCGAGTAGGGTGGTCGATGCAGATTTTTTTTAAAAAAATTCTTTGCGATCTGTGATATTTGAGGCTAGTGACAAGACGAGTCTAGCTGACGACACATGCGCATCAGCTGCTCATGGCAAAGATGCTTTTCTTTGCCGCTTGTGTTTTTTCTACAGACGACAAACACATAGTTTAATTGACGGTAAAGTCATTGTCCGTGATGAAAAGTTGACGTCAAATTAGCTCTTTGCCGATATAGTCTTTGCTGACTGTGTTTGTCCTCAACTTGCCGACGGCAAAGTCTTCGCGTCTGTTCTCGGTTGACGGCAAATGACATGATTCCTATAGTGGACCCACTTGCTGAGTATATTGTGTACGTGTATATGTGTGTGTAGGACCCACCTTCTGTTTCCTTGTATAATTGAGGTTGTGGTCCACCTCTGTACTTATATATACGTGCCTGGTGCACCGATCAATACATCGAGATTGCACAGCCCATAACTTGTCCTTCTACATGGTATCTATCGCAGCACGATCCTAACCCTTCCGCCTCCCTCCACCCGCGCCGCAACCCTCCCTCCCCTCCACCCGTGCCGCGCCCCTCCCTCTCTCCCCGCGCCGCACCCTACCCCCTCTCTCCCTTAACCCGCGCCGCACCCTACCACCCGAGCCGAACCACCATGAGTTCCTCCTCCTCCACCGTCTCCAACCCGTTCGCCGGTCCCGATGTCACCCTCGTCCGCAACCTCAACATCCATGAGCGCGTCCCGGTCAAGCTCGATCACACCACCGCCTCCTACTCCGCTTGGAAGCGGTATTTTTCGCTTGTGTTCCGTGAGTACCTCCTACACGGCCACGTGGACGGCACCATGGACTCGGCGCTCATGATCAACGACGAGGAGTGGATGATCCTCGACGCCACCATCATCCGCTGGTCCTACCTCACCATCTCCAGCGACATCTTCCACACCGTGGTGAACGACGAGGACGACGCCTATGCGGTCTGGACCAAGCTCAACGGCCTCTTCACCGACAATCGGCTGCAGCGCAAGGTCCTCCTCTATGGTGAGTTTTACGGGTGCCAGCAACTTGACTCGTCCATCGATGATTTTTGCATGCGCCTCAAGAAGCTCGCTGATGAGCTCCGTGATCTGGGGGAAAAGATCGGCGACGAGCTCCTCATCAGCACCCTCTCCGG
>NW_021257232.1:0-819 GCF_002162155.2 Triticum dicoccoides | reverse complement strand
GCGTCTCGATCCGATCCGCACTTCTTTTTGGCCCTCTGGGCCTCGACGGCCCTTGTTGGCTAGTCACCGCGGGCTTGACCCTCCGCCTCAAGGACTTCCCCTGCAAAAACGCCATTGGAATACAATGATCAAAAATAAGCACGGATGGATCCTCTTGAAAGTACTGGGACTTCGGTCTTGGTTACCTTTGAGGCGGGAAGTAGTCCGGGATAATCGGCCGTAATGGCCACTAAGGTGTTGTCCTTACTCAATTGATGGAACACCCCGTCAATCAGCTCCACACATAAGTCCGGGTCCTCTTGGGAGTCCGAATCGAGGGACCGTTCCGGGTCCTCAGGTTGTGGAGGAGGGCTGTTTATCTCCTTTACAGTCTGGCGTAGCTCCTGCGTTAAAATTGCTAGACTAAGTACTTAACTATGGGAATGTAAAAACGGATGGGCAAGTGAACGTATTCGCTTACCCAGCTTGGAGGATTGTACATAGAAAATCCGCCCCGTGGGTTGACGCGGAGGAATTTCTCCTCTTCTCCCTTATACAAAGCGGACAAGATCTTCGCTACAGTGGCAGCCGAATCCGGCCCCTTACGGCCGCACCGGGTGGCATCGTCCTCCCCGTTGAAATCCCACATGGGGTGGCCTCGGTATTGAAGCGGCTACACCCCCCGCGTAATGCATATGGCCATGACCTCGATCATGGTCAGTCCGGAATGAGATAACAACCTTATCCGGCTCATCAGGTAAAGGACGTCCCTGTCATTTTCCTTCTGAGGGCTCCGTGGGCGCCAGCTCAGGCGTTTCTTCAAGGGAGCATTATTGAACT
>NW_021257231.1:0-616 GCF_002162155.2 Triticum dicoccoides | reverse complement strand
GGGGCTTAGCTGCAGCCCAGTGCTCGCCTAAGATATAAAAATCCTACCGAGTGAAGAGCAAACCTCTCACTCGGGGGCTTAGCTGCAGCCCAGTGCTCGCCTAAGATATAAAAATCCTACCGAGTGAAGAGCAAACCTCTCACTCGGGGGCTTAGCTGCAGCCCAGTGCTCGCCTAAGTGGATTAAGGAATAAATCGACTGCAGTGAGCATCTTGCTTTGAACCTACAAAAGACATTTCAAGCCAAAAGCAATCATATTCAAACATCAAATTCAAGTTCGGAACGATACCTAAAGGAACCGAAAGTGCTCAGGCGCTAAGCCTGTTAAGGTTTATCGGTTACAACTCCACTCGGCATACCGAGGCAAATTTAAAGCGTCGAGCTTAAAAGAAGTTTTTTACCCCTCCTGTGGAGGGCTGGAAGGTGCAACAAACTCATCAAGATCAATTCCATCTGCGATCCGAGTGGCAGCAGCAATGAAAGTTTCCATAAAGGACCGGAAGTCGTGTTTCTTGGTGTTGGCCACCCGGAGGGCCGCCAGCTTGTCTTCTCGCGCATCTTTGCAGTGGACTCGGGCCAGACACAGAGCAACATCTGCACCGCACCGAGCCGAGGA
>NW_021257230.1:0-2464 GCF_002162155.2 Triticum dicoccoides | reverse complement strand
AGGTAAAGGTAAATGCAATGTGGATGCTATAGAAATTAATGTTGAGCTTGGCTCATGTAACTTTTGATAAAGAGAACATCTGCATTAGAATTGGGTGTTTGCGGTACAATTCATTTACGTGGAAATCAATAATGTGGAATCTATACTAACTTCTAGAAAATCCTTCTGTATCACTATGAGCATAAAATAGATGTGAAGTTGAGTTTAGCTCCTGTAACTTTTACTCGAGAAAGAGAACTAGTAGTTAACATATCTGCATTAGAATAGGGGTTGTTTGCAGTACATTTTGATTTACTTGGAAACCAACAATGAAGATGACCAGTTACACCCTTCCTCTACAACGACACAATATCAAGACCAAAATTGTGACATCGTGGAAGCAGACAGCCAAAAGTATTAAAAATAATAAGAAGGAAAAACAAAGAGAGTTGATGCAGGTAACGACTTGAAACAGATTTTTTTTTACATCAACGACTTGAAACAGATATAATATAATGTATTTGAATTATTTTCTACGTACTACAAGTTAGCCATTACAAAATAGGAGTGCACCAACAGTAAAATATAAAGTGTTATTGTGCAATGCATTTCTTAAGTTGTATTGTTATGTATCAGAAAAGAGCAACCAAGACATACCAGATTACTTTCAATGCGAACACCGCCAAAGCTTTTGTACATTTCTATCTTTTCCCAGTTGAAGAATTTTGAGGAAATTGGGTCATCCTTGGCATGCCTCAGCAAAGCACCAATGAAATAACAGCCTGGTTCGACCGTAATAACCTGCAATACAGACCACAGGAGCTCAAATTATAGATTAGATTCCCACCCACCCTTCTGAACACGTGGGCACAAAATATGTCCTTCTATTGTTTCATTACACAATTATGTTTTCCTTCATTTTGTTCGCTCCAGTTTTTACTGACATAAATATACCAAAAAAATAGGAGGATAGGTACATACAACATTTGAGATTAGGTTAGGAAACTTCTATTAAGTTGAAGGCCATCAAAGTAGAGAGTGTCTCGTGCACATGCAAGTGTGGGTCCATTAAGTTTAGAGAAAAATCTACTTTTCGTCCCTCAATTCTTTGGTCTGCTCATTTTTTGTCCCTCAACTCTAAAACCAGACAAATTGCACCACAAACTCTCGAAATCAGCCATTTTTCGTCCCTGCGAAGTTTCACTACCGAGTCAACCCGGTTTTGACCATGACGTGAACAGTGCCCCGATGAACAGTAAATTAAAAAAAACTAATCAAATAAAAAATCTGAAATTTTATGACATCGAAGATACTCAAGTGCGCTAGGTGTGTGCCAATTTTCGTCATGTTTGGACATTCGAGGAGCTCGCGGCAAAAAAACAAAAGTTGGCACGCACCTTGCGCATTTGAGTATATTCTATGTCATAAAATTTCATATTTTATTGTTTTTTTGTTTTTTTTGAATTTACTGTTCATCGGAGCACTGTTCACATCTTGGTCAAAACCGGGTTGACTCGGCAGTGAAACCCCACAAGAACGAAAAATGGCTGGTTTCGAGAGTTCGTGGTGTAATCTGTCCGGTTTTAGAGTTGAGGGACCAAAAATGAGCAGACCAAAGAATTGAGGTACGAAAAGTGGACTTTTCTCTTAAGTTTATTATATGACAAGTAGAAAGACGGCAAGCCGAATGGATCTCAGGGCCTTTATGCCCAATGCTTTCACAAAAGTAGTTCGTCTATGAATAATTGACAAGAACACAAAAGGGAATAACTTTCAGAAGTGTGAATTCCATAGACAGCAGAATACACAAACTGAGAAAAACCAATTTAACTATACATGATTATGTACAATTAAATTATATCCACGAGATTATTTATAAGTGAGAAAAATAATTAAAATGTTTGAATACCGAAATGGGGAACAAGAAATTTCATTAGCCTGTGCAAAAGAGAATATATTAACACAACAGCTTGTGAATTTATGGAGTTATTACCATAAATTCACAAGCTGAAATATGTAAAGCTTGATCCTAGTAACTTCTCAAACAAGTGCATATAAAATAGAAAGAGCGTTGTGTGATACTAAATGTTAATAAATTAATCGTAAAGGTAATTACTTACCATGCCTTCTTTAAGTTCTCTTATTGTCCGCAAGGATCTCAATCCTGGCTCCTTTGGCCTCTCTAAGCCCTATGGTCGAGAAACAAGCATTAGTCTAAGTTGAATGGAGGTAAGTATGGCATGATTAAAATGAAAGCATGGATATTGATATAGTCAAAATCTAACCTCGGGGTAGCCTCCGGGATCGTGGGTGTCAATTCCAAGTAAGTGCCCAAGACCATGAGGCATGAAAACAGCGCCCAACCTTTGATTCATCATGTCACCAATATCACTGAAATAAATGGTTATGGAAAACTGATAAGTTAGCATCAAGCTTTACATATTATCATATTGAAATTCAATAAGCAGAAATAATTATCTCTCAC
>NW_021257229.1:0-493 GCF_002162155.2 Triticum dicoccoides | reverse complement strand
CGGCTGACCGATATGAAATTCTCGACGACGTATATGTAAGCACAAGACAAAAAATATATTTTTCTGTAGTCTAAGGACTATCTTCTAAAAAGTTGAATCCACATACGAATACGATTACAGCTATGTGCTTGAGTCTCGTGGCGAGATTCTATGGGTGTCGGTTAAGACCCGGGAATATGACAGGTATCGCATGGGGCCTGACCCCTGCCTTCTCAGCATCAAGGTATCAGTGCAGGCACTCGAGGAGCCTCTGTTGTACGAATCATCGGCACTCGAGAAGATGAGATGGGTGAGAAGGGATGGCCGTAGTCTCGCTGACCACGTGCTATTCCTCGGTAGGCGCCATAGCTTTGTTGTGGATGCAGGCCGGGTGCCCAACGGCCACGGCGGGTGTGCCTACTTTATCTACCACCATAATAGCGCCTTGACACAAGAGAAGCGTGGTGTGTTTAGGTGCAACCTCATCGACGGAAAGGCCGAGCTTGTACAGCGG
>NW_021257228.1:0-390 GCF_002162155.2 Triticum dicoccoides | reverse complement strand
TGCCAGGATTCTGCAGGCTGTTTACTACCCCGCGTCCTCAATTCTTGAAGCTGAGTTGGGCAAGAATCCGTCACAGGTTTGTTGCTCAATAATTGAAGGGAGGGACATGCTCAAATTGGGCTTAGTAAGGACGATAGGTTCAGGGGAGGACACACATATATGGCTCGACAACTGGATCCCACGGGATTTCAATCTGCGACCAGTTTGCCCAAAATCCTTAAACCCTCCGCAAAAAGTTTCGGACCTCATTAACACATGTACTTGGGATGAAGCTGCACTCGAGGAACACTTCTATGAGATGGACAAGGAAGCAATCCTGAATATTCCTCTAAGCTCTAGGGCCCGAGAGGATTTCTGGTCATGGCACTACGAACGGAAGGGAATCTTTAC
>NW_021257227.1:0-386 GCF_002162155.2 Triticum dicoccoides | reverse complement strand
CACATGGTGAATCCCAGAAAATCATTTCCGTAGATATGTATATCCCAGATAGTGAATCCCAGAAAATCATTTCCGTAGGTATGTACATCCCACATGGTGAATCCCAGAAAATTATTTTCGTAGGTATGTACATCCCACATGGTGAATCCTATAAAATCATTTCTGTAGTTATGTATATCACACACAGTTCTTTGTGTGGAAACATTTGTGCAAGGTGGCATTCATCACAATATAAAATCGATGCCATTAGATGCATCACTTGAAATAACTTTCATATTGTATATCTCTAGTATTGTAGATGTTAATAATTTGGTATGTAATTATGATCAACTTTATGAAGATTGACTTAAGACAAATCTTATATGCAAGTACAGTAAAAAGGAAAA
>NW_021257226.1:0-759 GCF_002162155.2 Triticum dicoccoides | reverse complement strand
TGTCAATCACTATCTTATCTGGAAGATTAACTCCCACTTGATTCAAGCGATTGAAGTACCCGGACAATCTGAGCACATGCTCACTAGTTGAGCGATTCTCCTCCATCTTTTAGCTATAGAACTTGTTGGAGACTTCATATCTCTCAACTCGGGTATTTTCTGAAAATATTAACTTCAATTCCTGGAACATCTCATATGGGCCATGACATTCAAAACGTCTTTGAAGTCCCGATTCTAAGCCGTTAAGCATGGTGCACTAAACTATCAAGTAGTCATCATATTGAGCTTAGCCAAACGTTCATAACGTCTGCATCTGCTCCTGCAATAGGTCTGTCATCTAGCGGTGCATTAAGGACATAATTTTTCTGTGCAGCAATGAGGATAAACCTCAGATCACGGACCAAGTCCGCATCATTGCTACTAACATTTTTCAACATAGTTTTCTCTAGGAACACATATAAAAACATAGGGAAGCAAAAACATAGGGAAGCAACAACGCGAGCTATTGATCTATAACACAATTTGCAAAATACTACCAGGACTAAGTTCATGATAAATTCAAGTTCAATTAATCATATTACTTAAGAACTCCCACTTAGACAGACATCTCTCTAGTCATCTAAGTGATCACGTGATCCAAATCAACTAAACCATGTCCGATCATCACGTGAGATGGAGTAGTTTCAATGGTGAACATCACTATGTTGATCATATCTACTATATGATTCACGCTCGACCTTTCGGTCTCCATGTTCCGAG
>NW_021257225.1:0-985 GCF_002162155.2 Triticum dicoccoides | reverse complement strand
TGCATCACCACAGAAACAATAGCAGAAAAGCGAATCAGAACCCAACGCGAAACAACATCAGGAAAACTAAAGCAGAACAACCACCGGAAATGAGTCCATCACCTAAAACCAAGCAGATGATAACATTGAGTAAGAAAGACTGATGAGATGTGCTGGTTTACCTAAAACCATTTCCTTGATAACACTCATTTCCGTCTAAGGTGAAATAAACATATGCATGCCAAGGTGAAATAGTACAAAGAAAGCACTCATCAGGTAGCAGTGCATACAAAATCCCTGTTTTACTAGTAGCAAATACTCTCTGTGTTAGCAGTAGTAAAAACTATACAAAATCCTTGTTTTACTAGTAGCAAATACTCTATGTTAGCAGTAGTAAAAACTCATGGAGTACCAAATTCAAATAAAAAAATGTTGTAGCTAACAGAAGTATGGAAATGTTGTTAACAACTCGAGTCAGAAAAGGTAGGAGTCTCTTAAGAGAGACACAACTGATACTGATCAAATATAATAACATAGCACAAAAATAGGTAGGTACATTGACTTCTTTAAAGACAATAAGCAGGACCAACAGATTCACATGTTACATCAGTATGAAGTTACAATGGCAGATGCCAGGTGTGAAAAGGATATGGCAAAAAAATTATGCTCAAAACAGAGGATATGCAGATTGGGCCGGGGGAAGCAGAGTTAGCCATATTCAAAAATTAAAAAATAGTAAATGGTCTACCTACAGTATTATCCTTCCAGCATGAAGATGTGAGTACATACTAAGTAGCATCGGCACAAGATAAACAGAAATGAACAATCCAAAAGATGCAGTATGAGTATGTACATTACAAGGAACAGTTTTTTGCATTGACAACAGAAGCTATGCTCACAAATTTGTATTGTAGGTACAGGAAATGTGCCAGAAATCATATAAGCATACCCAATTACACACATGGTACTTAGATCACACTGTCAATTCATACTACACGAGTCACTC
>NW_021257224.1:0-1681 GCF_002162155.2 Triticum dicoccoides | reverse complement strand
CACGGGCCATCTATCTACAATCAAACATAAACAAGCAAGATACTATCAGGTACTAAGTTCATGATGAATTTAAGTTCAATTAATCATATTACTAAAGAACTCCCACTTAGATAGACACCCCTCTAATCCTCTAAGTTATCACGTGATCCAAATCAACTAAACCATGTCTGATCATCACGTGAGATGGAGTAGTTTCATTGGTGAACATCACTATGTTGATCATATCTACTATATGATTCACGCTCGACCTTTCGGTCTCCGTGTTCCGAGGCCATATCTGTATATGCTTGGCTCATCAAGTATAACCTGGATATTCCGCGTGTGCAACTATTTTGCACCCGTTGTATTTGAACGTAGAGCCTATCACACCCGATCATCACGTGGTGTCTCAGCACGAAGAACTTTCGCAAGGGTGCATACTCAGGGAGAACACTTCTTGATAATTAGTGAGAGATCATCTTAAAATGCTACCGTCAATCAAAGCAAGATAAGATGCATAAGAGATAAAGATCACATGCAATCAATATAAGTGATATGATATGGCCATCATCATCTTGTGCTTGTGATCTCCATCTTCGAAGCACCGTCATGATCACCATCGTCACCGGCGTGACACCTTGATCACCATCGTAGCATCGTTGTCGTCTTGCCAATCTTATGCTTCTACGACTATCGCTACCGCTTAGTGATAAAGTAAAGCATTACAGCGCAATTGCATTGCATACAATAAAGCGACAACCATATGGCTCCTGCCAGTTGCCGATAACTCGGTTACAAAACATGATCATCTCATACAATAAAATTTAGCATCATGTCTTGACCATATCACATCACAACATGTCCTGCAAAAACAAGTTAGACGTCCTCTACTTTGTTGTTGCAAGTTTTACGTGGCTGCTACGGGCTTAAGCAAGAACCAATCTTACCTACGCATCAAAACCACAACGATAGTTTGTCAAGTTGGTGCTGTTTTAACCTTCGCAAGGACCGGGCGTAGCCACACTTGGTTCAACTAAAGTTGGAGAAACTGACACCCGCCAACCACCTGTGTGCAAAGCACGTCAGTAGAACCAGTCTCGCGTAAGCGTACGCGTAATGTTAGTCCGGGTCGCTTCATCCAAAAATACCGCCGAACCAAAGTATGACATGCTGGTAAGCAGTATGACTTATATCGCCCACAACTCACTTGTGTTCTACTCATGCAAATAACATCAACGCATAAAACCAGGCTCTGATACCACTGTTGGGGAACATAGTAATTGCAAAATTTTCCTACACACACGCAAGATCATGGTGATGCATAGCAACGAGAGGGGAGAGTGTTGTCTACGTACCCTCATAGACCGATAGCGGAAGCGTTATGACAACGCGGTTGATGTAGTGGTGCGTCTTCATGGCCCGACCGATCAAGCACCGAAACTACGGCACCTTCGAGATTTAGCACACGTTCAGCTTGATGACGATCCCCGGACTCCGATCCAGCAAAGTGTCGGGGAAGTGTTCCGTCAGCATGACGGTGTGGTGACGATCTTGATGTTCTACTGTCGCAGGGCTTCGCCTAAGGACCACTACAATATTATCGAGGACTATGGTGGAGGGGGGCACCACACACGGCTAAGAGAACGATCTTGAAGATCAACTTGTGTGTCTAGAGGTGCCCCCTGCCCCCGTATATAAAGGA
>NW_021257223.1:0-1018 GCF_002162155.2 Triticum dicoccoides | reverse complement strand
TTCTATGCGTGATTTATCGATGTGCATTTGATCTAGGGTGTCTGCATATATCAGGTTTAGACTGTTGCCTCCGTCCATGAATACTTTCTGAAGACGACATGTGCCCACTATTGGGTCGAGGACCAGTGTGGCGGGGCACCTGCTCGGGGTCGATCTCGGTTGCATTATGATCAAAGGTGATCGGCATGTCTATCCACGTTCCTCGAGATGGCAACTGCTTGCGCTTCTTGTTGGACGTAAACGTCTCGTAAATCATAATGACCTGGTCTTCGTCTGAGGTCTCTTGTGCGTGACGGGGGATGCCCGTGAGAAGGTTGGGTCCCAATTTAGCCACTTGTCTCGTCACCCAACAGTCAAGAAGGCTGTGGGTCGGGCAAGAGTTAAGCAGAAGAGCATGTATCGAGCATGACTTATCTAGGAGGCCGTCCAGGGTGGTCCCAGAGTGACATATGACTTTTTTCCTTTTCCGAGGTCGCTCGGCCGGTGCGCTCCGTTTACTGGGCTCGTGCCGAGGTGAGGATTTGTCGCTCTTTGGGTTGAACTCAAAGATTGAATCCGTATCAACCTGCCAAGCGTCTTCAATGGCGTAGAATTTGGATACTAGATTGGCTAGTTCAAGTATGTCTGGATGCAACGACAGGCGAGGGCGTTCTTAACGCCTTTATCCTTGCATCCACGCTGGAAGGCTATTATGATATTAGAGTCCTGGTAATTTTGTATCTTGTTCTTAACAGACAAGAATCTAGCCCAGAACTGCCTGATTCACTCATCGGGTAACTGTTGTACGTAGGATAGATCATAGGCATCCGGAGGGGGACGAAATCACTATTCTGACCCTATCAACAAACTTTGTCACAAAGTGAAATCGACATGAAAATATTTCACGATCTGACCCTTTTAGCAACGCCAGAGCCCGCGGCGTTTCTTCCCCAAATAAAAACGCCGAGCTAGCTAGCGTTCCTGCCCAAAGGAGAAACGCCGAGCTAGCTAGCGTTCCTGCCCAAAGAAGAAACGCCCA
>NW_021257222.1:0-949 GCF_002162155.2 Triticum dicoccoides | reverse complement strand
AGTGGTGCGAGTCCGTGAATCCTCCTGAGTGGGGTCAGCATAGATAGCCTGGAGATACCCTTGTGCTCCCGGAAGTGATCCTGGCATATACCGGAAATCAGAGTCCCGAAATAGGCCAGTCCTGACTCGCATGATGGTCATCATAGAATAGGCGGCATCCTGCACAGCCATCTCAATAGTAACCCCGAGTCCATAGGAGCAGTGAAGGGGCTCGGTGGATCCAGGATAAGATGGAAATATCCTGACAGTGCAGAGATACTGGCTTTGATTAAAGTCTCGAAATTGCTCTTCGACCGTGTACTCAGGATACCAACGGTATCCAGCCTCAGTCATTACCCTGACCAACATGGCGGTATGGCCGGGTACATCTAGGCATCGAGTCAGGCGAACCACTTGATTGAGGTCGCGAGTGGTCATCTGAAAGCACAACCATAATGCAAAGGCATTAGAATTTCTAGCAAAATTTCGGCAGCATAACAGCTGTAAATGCTCAAAAAGGATTTTGAGACATTTGACAAAGGATTTCATACACACTCAACAACATCATATCAAGTTCTGAGTCCATCCTAGCAACATAATGTGGTAGTAGAACTGAACTAGGCTTGTATCCATCAAACCTATAAGGTACTACTGATTAGTAACACGTGATCCTGATAGAGAGAAAAGATCCTAATTCCTTAACCCCCGGTGGAAGAATAGACTGACTCAGATCAGAATGTCATAAGATAAAGGAGTAAAAAGAGCCTTACGTTCCAACCCACAAACAATTCCCCTACATATAACTAAAGAATTTCTAGACTCAACATCGACCAGTTTGGCTTGGAGAACCTACAGGCAGTCCGGCTCTGATGCCAACGCTGTCAGGACCCCGACTCGATGCCACATAGGTCTAGCATGTAACACCTCATATCACTTTGCGGCCTCATGCACGGTATTCCCACGGGTGTCG
>NW_021257221.1:0-400 GCF_002162155.2 Triticum dicoccoides | reverse complement strand
TGGGAGTAGGTATGACCTGACCTTGAGCAAGAAGCATGTGGGAAATTTCTGCTGTCAAGTACCTCGCCCCCCTAAGCTTCTTGATATCCTCCTCTATGACGGAGGAGGCCATCCACCGGCCTTGAAGGCTGGATCTGGACATGGTCAGAAGCTTGGAGAGTTTTCGCTGGAGCCTTGGGTGTCGGAACTCGAGGTAGGAGAAGGACAGGATTAAGCATAAAGGGAAAAGACAGGCCTTGATCCCTTTATAAAGAGGATGAATATCAAACATCCCCGTGTGGCCTTTTTGGAACTTACCTATTCTCAAGGAATCCTATCCAGGGAACGGTTGGGTTACCCATGCCCGTATTGATGAGAATCCCGTAATAAGAGGACACGATCTTTGCTTCTACAAGACATG
>NW_021257220.1:0-399 GCF_002162155.2 Triticum dicoccoides | reverse complement strand
GGATGAAGCAGGGCGGGTCAGAATTTTGGGTTAAGTGGACGTAGCAGTAGCACATTTGGACAAAATGCGCTGCTACTACCTTCAGTAGCTGTAGTGCTTTATACGAAATTCGCTACTACTAACTTCAGTAGCTGTAGCAGTTTAGGCAAAACGCGCTGCTACTACCTTCGCTACTGCCAGTTTTCCTTTTTCGTTTCCTTTATTTTATCCCACTTTTATTTCCCGAGGGCAGTGAACGAAGGGAGGGCGATATATATTGCATCATTTGACGGTTAAATATGTATGCAAAATAGGAATATATATATTACACATCATTGGACCCATGCATAATAATGGCTAAGTGTGTATACAAAATAGGAACATATATATATATATATATATATATATATATATATATAT
>NW_021257219.1:0-1682 GCF_002162155.2 Triticum dicoccoides | reverse complement strand
TTGCTTTAAATCGCCGAATGGATCCATGAAATGTACACGCACAAACAGCCATAATGGCCATGTTGAGCTCCCTTGATCTCCCCATATTGGCTCCCACTGCCACTATAAATAGACCCCGAGGAGAGCCTCAGCCCTAACACCTTCCAGACCCAAAAGCCCTCTCCCTCTCGTCTCCGATAAACCAAATTTGTTCGCCGGAACTACGCACAGCCGCCGCCATCCGCACTTGATTCCAACGAACTAAGGTGAACCGGACCCGTTCTTCATTCCTTCTCTCTAGAACTTCTGTATGCATTCCTTGATGTTCGGCCTTGTTTAAATTCTTAGCCGGAGCACGAGTTTGACAACGACCGGACTTCGTCACCACTCCGGCGACTTCCCGTCACCCACAGAGGACGACACCGACGACTCAGGCGTGCTCCTAGTTCTCTCCGCGACGCCCTCTACCCCGTCCTCCACCCGCTGGTCGCCGAACAACGCCGCATCCCCAGAACGTCGCCAATTTTCTGCACGGTGAGCACCCAGCCTTGCGTCTCAAACATGTTCTTAGATGGGTGTACCAGCCAATAGGAAGAAGACGTGTGGCAGCTCCATGTAATTCCCGTATTGCCTTTTCAGACAAATATTACAGTTCCAAAAATCGTATCTCTCAAACCGTATGTCCAAATTCGACAAATTTTATATCCGCGGATTCCTTGGAACATCTAGTTTATTATAAAAATTCAAGATCTCAGTTTTTGGCAACTTAAAATTTAGTTCTGGTTTAAATGTTAAATTGAGTACTTTTGCTATCTCTTCTAATCTATAAATCATAAAAAAAATGTTTAGTAGATGAAAGTTGGACCTTGGGACCTAACCTTTCTGTTGGAGCTCATAGATTAACTTCCCAACATAGTTTAGACACTGTTTTATCATCAACACCTTCATTTGACCTTCTTTGATCATCGTTTTATAACCTCGTTCCAATAGAATTTAATCCTAGAATAAATGTCTCAGATGGATCCCTAGAAACCTCTCTGGTCATATGCCATCACTATACAAACTTGGACTTAGGAAATGTTATGTAAATTTTGTAACATAAATCGTATGCCATCAACTCCATCTAACATTTTCATTGGACCCAAGTCAAATATTTCAATCAAACCCATTATAGACTTTGTCATAGAACCTTGCCTCACAACCCTTCAACCATGATCCTAACTTGTATCAATTTGATCCAACCGCGGAATATGACTTATGTCATATTTTCAATCAAGCCAACTTGATCCATCTCAACCCTACCACGCCATAGTAACTAGATTAATAATAGTAATAACTAAATAATTTGTATTGTGAATTTGTATCTTTTATTTGGATTTTGTTTTGTGTTGAATTATTTCTTTGTATCGTTAGATATATCGTAACGAGAAGGCGAGACGACAACAAGTAGAATATTTCATCTTCAGGAATTCAGGCAAGTTGCAATTTGATCATACCCTGACCTATATTATTTAAATTATGCATGTCTCTTTAAATGTAATATTATGCATGTTTTATAAAAGTTTGCAAAGTATCTTTACTAGCTAGAGCCTTAGGTTCAAGACTTACTATCATACTTGGTCGCGCTTGCACAAATGGGTGGGTTGAAAATCAAACAAGTTTTAAACAAATAAACTTGCCTTCTTTTGGGTAACGTTTTGTGA
>NW_021257218.1:0-782 GCF_002162155.2 Triticum dicoccoides | reverse complement strand
TGAACACAACTTGTTCCAATTTTTCAGGCCAGTTTTAGAATTCTTTGACTCCTCATATCAACTCGGAATTGAGTGATTCTTTTTGCATTGGAAAGCTTGAGTTAGTAGCATTCTTTGAAAGAATTTATCAGAAAATTGTCTCAAACTTTTCAAGAGGAAAGTTGGAGAGAGAGTTGTTGTATATCCTGCTTGGCAGTTGTTTTTCATCATTATCTTCACTGCCGTTGTGATCTTCACTTATATCTTGCTGTCAAGAGCTACTTAGTATCCTTCATTGATGCTAGTTGTGCTACGCCGTGACCTCATTAGTGTTCTAGGCTCGCGTCTCTAGTCCGGTCTAGTCTAGGACCAGCACAGTACCGTCGTTGAGCGTTTATTCAACATTGCATCTTTGAATTGATTATTGCTAATCTTTTGCTACCATATATAGCCAACCCAGCTCCACATATTTCTACACCGTGTATATGTACGCTCCCCTGGCAATCGCTTTACTCAATATTCGGAGTTACTTGACACCGCTGGTTGCCGATCATCGCCTGCTGCATGGTAAGAACTTGTAAGACATTGATATTTGCTTTACTGTGAGCGTTTTACCACCACATCCTAGTAGTTATAGGAACATTATTTTTGGGTTTTGTTTCTTGTTCTACTAATAATGACAGGATCCAGAGTCAATTCATGGGCTTTGTCGATCGCGGGAGACGTGCCACCACCTTTGCAAATACCACAACCGTCACGAGAGGTGCACAAACATCCAAATGCACATGATCAGGTTAATGTAT
>NW_021257217.1:0-1719 GCF_002162155.2 Triticum dicoccoides | reverse complement strand
GTATAAAAGAAATTTAAAAGTTCACATGATATTGGGGAGTTTATCTGTCATGGCAAAATACTGAGCTATATATTCATGTCCGTTAAATTCTTCTTCATCTTAATGTGAATTCATATTTAATGCTTGCCCACTTAAAAGATAAGATGTTCGGTTAGACAATAAAGGTTTTACAATGTTTGATGCTCTTTTGTTCACACTCTGCCGTCAATAGTAGGAGCACACCGACTACGCCAATGCAGCCACTTCTCTTGACACTATCATCGTGGTCTCAAGGAGGACCAGTATTGGGGCATGCAGAGCTGGGGAAGAGATGGTACGACAGAGAGTAGCCACATGAAGGTGGGGTATGGAAGGACCGAGGACATGGTCATGCTAGGCATGACCACATGCTTCCCTCTCTCTCCATAGCCGACGTGCTGGACGAACAGAACGATGTCCCTCCTTCACACAGTTCGAGCAAGATGCACTGTCATCGTACTCTTTCAACTGCCCATCCCTCCCTCTCTCCTCTGTATCTCACACCAACGACACTGGTAACATATAGAGTGGAGGAATTTATTGATGGTCAGCTAGTCCACAAGAGAGCCCAAATATGGTTTTCTTAAAAAATATTTCTTTTTATTATTTTAGTCACACATATTTTAATTACTGTAACTACTGTATTAAACCATGCTCGTACAAACAAAATAGCGGCCAGGTGCTCGGTTCATCTAACTTTTTTGGAATTGTACTCGGTGCTAGGCTGCTAGCACAACACGTAGAGGGACATCTAGCGGCTTCTACTCAGTGCCGCCACAACATTTCGTTCGATGAAAAAAAAGCAGTAGCCAGCCCACCGAGCAGTGTCCCTTATCTTATCCACAAGCTCGTCATCGCTCCGCCTCCATTGTTCCTCCTCCTGCAAACTCACGCACCAGGCACCACAGCGCCGCAGCTCCCCCTCCTCTCTCTCCAGGCAACGACGGCCACAAATATTCCAGCCGCACCAACGAATCCGTTCCTCTCGAGCTCCTCCTCGTCCTCCTACATCAACCCAAGCCGCCACGGCCGCTGTGTATGCGTTGACAGTGGGTCGCGAGGGCGTGCGTCCGACGCATCTGGCCCCGCTTCCGGCGATGAACGCCTCCTTCGCGCCTCCCTCCTGCTGCGCGTGTCCTTCTCCGGCGAGCCTCCGGTCTTCCGCTCGCCTGCCTGCGGCCATGGCTGTGGTCCCGCCGCCCGCCATGCCCTTCTTCCCCGAGCTCCCTTGCCATCTGGATCTCTCTGCCCAGCCATCGGGCCTCCAACTCCGTCGCCTGCACATTTGGCTCCTCTCCTCTTCCCCCACTGTGGCACGGGCCAAAGCTGTTGCCTCCCGTCGTCAGCGGCTCCTCATCCCCGCGGTGCCGGGAATCCCACAGCGATTCCTCGCGGCCATGGCTCCTCTTCAGGCGAGCTGGCCCCGGCCGTGCGCTCGAGGCCGTCGTCGCTCCAGCACCGACCGCTCTGATGTGGTCGTGCAGTCCCGACCAACCCCGTCCACCAGTTGACCACGCCCCTTTTTTCTTTATGTCGCCGACCTTACGCGGATGGTCCATCTCCTCACTCTATCTTCCTCCGCCATTCGCTGCCACCAGACGACCACCATCGCCGTCGGTCCTTCCCTCCGCCATCCTCCTAGTTGTGCGTTGGGGAGCGGGGTGGGTGGCGGCGCCTGCGGATGAGATGCGATGTGGGGGG
>NW_021257215.1:0-1089 GCF_002162155.2 Triticum dicoccoides | reverse complement strand
CGACGAACTGTAGCAACGGTGCACAGTTAGGGGAGAACACTTCTTGAAATTTTGCAAGGGATCATCTTATTTACTACCGTCGTCCTAAGTAAACAAGATGCATAAACATGATAAACATCACATGCAATCAAATAGTGACATGATATGGCCAATATCATTTTGCTCCTTTTGATCTTCATCTTCGGGGCTCCATGATCATCATCGTCACCGGCATGACACCATGATCTCCATCATCATGATCTCCATCATCGTGTCTTCATGAAGTTGTCACGCCAACGACTACTTCTACTTCTATGGCTAACGCGTTTAGCAATAAAGTAAAGTAAGTTACATGGCGTTCTTCAATGACACGCAGGTCATACAAAAATAAAGACAACTCCTATGGCTCCTGCCGGTTGTCATACTCATCGACATGCAAGTCGTGAATCCTATTACAAGAACATGATCAATCTCATACATCACATATATTCATTCATCACATCCTTTGGCCATATCACATCACATAGCATACCCTGCAAAAACAAGTTAGACGTCCTCTAATTGTTGTTGCATGTTTTACGTGGCTGCTATGGGTTTCTAGCAAGAACGTTTCTTACCTACGCAAGACCACAACGTGATATGCCAATTTCTATTTACCCTTCATAAGGACCCTTTTCATCGAATCCGTTCCGACTAAAGTGGGAGAGACTGGCACCCGCTAGCCACCTTATGCACCAAGTGCATGTCAATGGGTGGAACCTGTCTCACGTAAGAGTACGTGTAAGGTCGGTCCGGGCCGCTTCATCCCACAATACCGTCGAAACAAGATTGGACTAGTAACGGTAAGCATATTGAACAACATCAACGCCCACAACTACTTTGTGTTCTACTCGTGCAAAGAATCTACGCAATAGACCTAGCTCATGATGCCACTGTTGGGGAACGTAGCAGAAATTCAAAAATTTTCCTACGTAACACCAAGATCTATCTATGGAGAGACCAGCAACGAGTAGAAAGGAGAGGAGAGTTTGCATCTACATACCCTTGTAGATCGCTAAGCGGAAGCGTTCAAGTGAACGGGGTTGATGGAGTCGTACTCGTCGTGATTCA
>NW_021257214.1:0-981 GCF_002162155.2 Triticum dicoccoides | reverse complement strand
GGATCTGGCCTTTTGCAATCGTGGTTCCGACCATGATTGTTCTTCTTTGATCTCATTTCTCGGACAAGTTAAAACAATTGTCTTCTATGGATCAATACACCAGTCCAACCTTTACTTTGATCTTGTGTCGAGTATTACCCCCCTGGTATCTCGAGATTATCATGGAACTGCATAACTTTTTATGAGTTCTTCATCAAGTGCTACCTTCCCACTGATTCCAATTTTTCGCGGGCTCTGTGTTACTGAACACTCAAAGACACCGATAACTGAACCGAGTCCGCTCTACGGTTCAACAACACTTCAGTAAGCTTCTATAAGTACGAGTTTGTACCCGATCACGCCATTCCTAGCCTGTTTGGCTATATCATTGTCGTGACGATTCTAACGGTGCTACCTGGTCCTTATTCTCGGAGCACCAATTTTCGACGATGAACTAACCTTACGTCAATTTTCCTCGTCATACCCTTTCACCTTAAACAACAAGCTTGAGTTCGAGTTTGTGTCGTAACTGTGGTTCCAATAACCTCTTGCTTCATCATTCCTTTGACTTGATGTCGTCGCTGATTGACTACATCTGCATGAAATCTCTCGACAATTGTGTCGTGATCATCATCAACCTTATGAGCTCTTCCAAGAATTCAATTGAATTCATGATGGGTAATACCATCCTTGCCCCTCGATGATTCCTGTTCTCATCGACCACTTTATTGCCTTCCGTTCAACACAACTTGTTCGTGTTTTGTGTAAACCTTGAGATCACTGCTACCCAGCAGTTGATCTTCCTTACCTCGGAAGTATTACCATCTCTTTTTGTCAAGAATGTGGTGAGAATTTCACCACCTCTTAATAATTCTTGATATCATAATACTTCTTGCCATCTTCGTTCATTCCTTGGTCCCCGTATTGTTTTCAACCGGAATACCGACAATGGAGCTATGACGTGTGAATTCAAAACTTCTAGCAACCCTATTGCTTTGAAGT
>NW_021257213.1:0-394 GCF_002162155.2 Triticum dicoccoides | reverse complement strand
TATGATAATTTAGTCTCTAATCACCACCTCTCTTAATTGCTCAAGTGTGGATCACTCATTCCAAATCATCTAACTTCCCGACCGGTCACCCATCCCTCTCACTACTCCAGCCCAAGCACGCTTAACTTTCGGGTTCTATTCTCCTTCGTTTCCAAGTCTACACTTGTTGTTTTCCTAACAATAGTAAGATGTTAATCCTATTAACCCTCAGGAGTTTAGCTTGAGCATGAAGTCACAATTTCACCGTTTGAGTTTGAAACTATTATTCTTAAAAAACAGTAATTATTTAGTAACGCTAATATTTCTTGAATAAGTTTGACCATAGTTTGACCACAGTTTGACCACAGTTTGACCATATTTGACCAAAATTCAAAAAATTGAAATAATTATTTAG
>NW_021257212.1:0-1962 GCF_002162155.2 Triticum dicoccoides | reverse complement strand
CCATGCCGTCGCCGCAACCAGTCGCCGTCGTTGCAACCGCTGTCGGCGCCGCCGTCACTGCCGTTGTTCGCTCTCAGGCCCTAGACACGAACGATGTTGTCCAAGGTATTCATTAACGTTACAACGTAGGTAGTCAAACAAAGTACTCCCTTCGTCTCAAAATAAGTGTCTTACAAAATGATATGATTTTTGCCCATACCGTTTACATTAACGGTGTAACCCAATTACATTTGCGTTTGCGTTACCGATCTGCAACCAAAAACTTCCTACTAGTAACAAACATCTACTGTTTCTGTAGCTTAACTATAAGTCGTCGGTCAAAAATCACCGCAGGTACGTCCAAGTCGCCATGCGCCAAAAGGCTCAGTGAAGATGCATATAGCTTTCGGCGCTTTGTCGGCAGGTCAATACGAGGCCTACTTTGAGGTGCAAAAGGGTCAAAATCCGCGACCTAACTTATGTCCACTGCTACAAGCCCAACTCTTTGAAAAAAACAGTCCCGGGAATCCGGCGTTTTCATTCCGCACATCTGCCGTTTGGGACCTCATAATCTATGCCATTTGGGATGATAATCTAGGAGGTCGGAGACGTTGACATGCCAAAACAAGGGCGAGTCGATGACATATGGCATCAAAGTCCCTGCCGGTGCCAAATCGCAGGTGTGGGTGCAAGGGCCTTGGGATCGACGACATTAGGAATATGGGATCGTAATCTATAGGAGACTGGGAGGTTGGGGACGTTGACATGCCTGCGTATGGTCAGTCCAGATGCGGGCATCAAAGTCCACGCCAGGCCTGGAGATGCTGCCAGTGCCATGGCTGCACGGTGCAATTCTCAATCATGACATTTGGAACAAACATATAGATGGAGGTGGCATTAAAATGGAATCCATCACGTTTTCAACGCATAATAGTAGGACATCACCGCATGGCAGCTCGGTTTTCTCAGAAAAACAAGTGCCATATGGAAGGAAGCTGAAACTGCAAACAATTTAAACATCAAGTTGCTATGCTCTACCAGGATTCATGAAACCGGCAACGTTTCGTCTCAAAGGTCACAGGCTAAGGTAAGCACACCCACACGCATACTCATCAACCGAGCAGTCAAATTCTGTGTACATTCGGGCCTACATATGCTGCTGCTGTTGTACAGAGATAATTCATGTGCAGATGGATGGCCTACGTTAACTACACAAGTCAATTTGTCAACTACAGATGTCAGTCAGTGACAACCCCCCTACTACCCCCTCCCTCTTCTTTCATCATCCACCAGATGTAGCTACTTGTTCTCTGTTACAAGACTAAACTAATGACTGCAGAGATGACAAACGTACAGAGCATATTCCACAAAATCTGCCCTCGGATAACTTAATTAGTGGATGAATTCACCCATGCCGCCACGTCATTTGAGTGGCATCAGCTCAGGGGGTAAAACCTTCTGGCTGGAAGCTCAAATCACACTGCAGGGCTCGGTGCACACCATTTTATAACCTCCGCCCGTCCGTGCCCCATTGGCTGTGTGATGAGATGGTAACACTGGCCAGCCCCGCTTGCTGCAATCTGCTTCTCGGACGCTGGGCAAGAAACCATGTTCCCTGGCCATGGAGGAAGGAGCCACTTCGATACGCTGCTGCTATCCACCAACAGGCCCTTGTACTACAACATCCTGACTCCGTTGCTTCTTTTTGGAGGAGCCACGGCGAGTATAAACAAGTCTCTTTGGAGGGTGTTGTTTCTGCGACACAGCTTGGTCAGATGTGATAGCGGGCTCCTTTTTAGCTGTTTCCTCATGCTGCAACGTCATATAGTTCAAATATCAGCAATGAGGGGATGTAACAGAATATAAATCAACTGCGGAAAAAAAAATACTGAACCTTTTTATCTGCTGACTTTGTTTCTCCGTCTTCTGATTTCTGCAAGGCATTATCTGTTGACTTTGTTTCTCCGTCTTCTGATTTCTGCA
>NW_021257211.1:0-413 GCF_002162155.2 Triticum dicoccoides | reverse complement strand
GACAACCAAGTACAACCAACAATCTTTCAATTTGATTTTCTTGGCCGACAACGACATTACCTGGCCGAGGCGAGATATCCAAAATTTGGCCGAAATTTAATTTTCTTAACCGACATTTACGAGGGCCATGCGAGATGGGCTGACAGCGATCTATGGGCCTCATGCCATAGACGGTGCTCATTCTTGTGTCTAGGGCCCATTTATGGCGCTAGACCCGGTGCTTGCTTGCAGCCTCTTCGCCTACAAGTTTTTCAACAACTCGTCGCGAACCTTGACATGTTCCGAGCACATGGTGGAGCCGGATTGTGCTGGCTTGCCACAATTCCAGTTACGAGCATTGCACCGCCGCTCTGCTGGCATTATCAAGGGCTCAGCTTTAACATCTAGTTCTTTAACTTCTGCCTCCGGCCATT
>NW_021257210.1:0-1568 GCF_002162155.2 Triticum dicoccoides | reverse complement strand
GCTTGCAAGCGGGCTCTCCAAGTGGTGCGCGAGGAGGTCAACGCCGTGAGGGTGCATGTGGAGCTCGATAGTTAAGACGGGTACAAAGGTTGAATCAACCACTGGAAATGCTTTCCGCCGTAGGGCCATGAGTGAAGAGATCAAGCCGATGCTTAGTTCATCGCCGAGGTTTAAAGTTTTGTGGGTGCGACGTTCTGCTAATGTTGTTGCATATAAGTTGGCTAAGGTAAGGATCGGTGAAGAACTTTGTGAGGTTTGGTTGGGGGTCCCCAGACTGGGTTCTAGATGTAATTTCGGATGAGGTTTCAAACTTTGAAGTTTAAATAAAGCGGCAACATTAATCCTAAAAAAGACTAGCTTACGTGCAATATGTATTACTACCAATGGCTCTCTCAGTTGCACAAGGGAGGCTACTTTCGAAGCGAAGGTAGGGTCGTACGGATCAAGAGTGTGGGGGTAAATTACCTCGGGGCGTCCTCACTCTTCCCTTGAATTATGCCCAATGTCGGAGCATCAGTAGCGTTCTGGGAACTTTTTATCATCCTCGAAACAGGCTTTCACTCCGCTTTATATAGAAAGCATCAACCACACAGAGTACATGGCCGAATGATACAAGGGGATCGGGTAGCCCTCAAACAATGCCGATCTTAGGCAAACCTGATCGCGCAACACGCACGCGGCTACGCAACCGTAATAGAGTAGAAGAAGAACTGAGAACAACACCCACCATAAGCCCTATAGCACCTAAGTTCCACGACAACGCCCCCAGGAGTGAAAACAGCGCAAGGCCTCGCCGTTGCCGAGTCCCGAAAGACATAAGTTTTCAGCCGGAACCCGGACACGGAGAGGAGCGCCACAACGACGTCTTTAGGAAGATAACGGCGCTTGCGAGCATTGCCGTTGTCGGCGACAAAGCGCGAAGCTTTCGCTTGGCAACTCCACTGTGTCCCTAAGCGAGGTCTCCAGGGCAAGAGTGGTGAGCCCAGAACTCCAGATCCGGGTTGGGGCACCACCATCATCAGGGACAAGAGCGCGCCAGAGCCACCCGCCGCACCACCTCTCACCACCCACACGACCAAGAGAGAATGCCATCACCACCGCTATTGTGCCCGCCAAAGAGCCAACCATACAGACCACCATCCGGGGCCGCCACCCCGGCATCCATGTCCAAGGATCCACTAACCGTCCACGTCATGATGCATCCACCATGATAGGAAGAGTAAAAGGGGTCTCCTTTCACTCCTAGCCCGGCATCAACCATGGAGGGGCATCCGGGAACTTCTTATCATAGCTTGCCTTGATGCTTCCAGACATTTAAAATGGCCATGACAAAAAGGAAGATTGGGTTTTGCGGAAGACACGAGAGTCTCGAATGGGTTGGCTTGGTTGTCATGTCCAAACCTAAGTGTCACGCAAGCCCCTCTTGTGTTCACTAAACTCCCTTCGGTGTCCACTTACCCGAGCCATGTCCTTCTCCTTTTATGAATAAGTGTGAATATTTTATATCATACAGGACGATATTCCTCTTTTTTATTGATTGAATTAATTGTTAGATAAAATCGACAAGG
>NW_021257209.1:0-760 GCF_002162155.2 Triticum dicoccoides | reverse complement strand
ATCCGAGCGATCGGCTCCGAACTATGAGTCGGAGCGGACTCGTGTGCGGCCTCCAAGGTGCTGTCCGGCGGCAGAGTTAGGTCATGCCCCTCGTGACAGCGCGGCACGCTCGGCTGTGGCTCAGATCCATCGAAGATCAAGTCCCCGCGGATATCGGCCGTGAAGTTTAGGCTTCCAAACCTGACCTGGCGGCCAGGGGCGTAGCTTTCGATCTGCTCCAGATGGCCAAGCGAGTTGGACCGCAGTGCGAAGCCGCCGAATACGAAGATCTGTCCGGGGAGAAAAGTCTCACCCAGGACTGCGTCGTTGTTGATTGAAGAGGCCATCAATCCTATCGGTGACGACACAGAGGAACCCTCAATGAAAGCACCAATGTCGGTGTCAAAACCGGCGGATCTCGGGTAGGAGGTCCCGAACTGTGCGTCTAGGCGGATGGTAACAGGAGACAAGGGACACGATGTTTTACCCAGGTTCGGGCCCTCTTGATGGAGGTAAAACCCTACGTCCTGCTCGATTGATATTGATATTGTGGATGTTTACAAGAGTGGATCTACCACGAGATCAAGGAGGCTAAACCCTAGAAGCTAGCCTATGGTATGATTGTAAGGGTTGTTCTCATAGTCCTACGGACTAGAGCCATCCGGTTTATATAGACACCGGAGAGGGCTAGGGTTACATAGAGTCGGTTACAATGGTAGGAGATCTACATATCCGTATCGCCAAGCTTGCCTTCCACGCCAAGGAAAGTCCCATCCGGACA
>NW_021257208.1:0-931 GCF_002162155.2 Triticum dicoccoides | reverse complement strand
TCATCTCTCTTAGAAACGATATAATGAACTTTAAACAACTTGATCATGAACATGTTGCACAAGCTTGGGAGAGAATGAAATTAATGATATGTAATTGCCCTACTCATGTTTTTAATTTGTGGATGATTATACAAAAAAATTATGCTGGATTGAATTTTGCTTCTAGAAATCTTTTAGATTCGGCCGCGGGAGGCACTTTTATGGAAATCACTTTAGGAGATGCTACTAAACTCCTAGATAATATTATGGTTAATTATTCTCAATGGCATACTAAAAGAACTTCTAATAAAAAGTGCATGCGATAGAAGAAATTAATGTGTTGAGTGGAAAGATGGATGAACTTATGAAATTATTTGCTACTAAGAGTGTTTCTTCTGATCCTAATGATATGCCTTTGTCTACTTTGATTGAGAATAACAATGAATCTATGGATGTGAATTTTGTTGGTAGGAATAATTTTGGTAACAACGCTTATAGAGAGAATTTTAGTCCTAGGCCGTATCCTAGTAATCCTTCTAATAATTATGGGAATTCCTACAACAACTCTTATGGAAATTATAATAAGATGTCCTCTGATTTTGAATCTAATATTAAAGAATTTATTTTTTCGCAAAAGAATTTTAATGCTATGATTGAAGAAAAATTGCTTAAGATTAATGATTTGGCTAGGAACGTTGATAGAATTGCTCTTGATGTTGATGCTTTGAAAGTTAGATCTATTCCAGCTAAGCATGATATTAATGAGTCTCTAAAAGCCACGAGAATTTCAATTGATGAGTGTAAAGAAAGAACCGCTAGGATGCGTGCTTCCAAAGATGCCTTTATTAAAGCGTGTTCTTCTAATTCTTATGAAAATAAAGATGAAGATCTAAAAGTTATTGATGTGTATCCTATTAAATCTTTATTTTGCAATATGAATCTTGATGAAACT
>NW_021257207.1:0-467 GCF_002162155.2 Triticum dicoccoides | reverse complement strand
CGCCAACTTGTCTTCCCTGGCGTCCTTGCAGTGCACTCGAACTAGTGATAGGGCGACGTCAGCACCACAGCAAGCGGATGACTTCTTCCACTCCTGCACTCGACCAGGAATCTCATTGAGTCGAGTCATCAGCGACTCGAGGTCCTGAGAAAGTTCCGCCTGAGGCCAGAGTACGGCATCCACCCAGGTCATTGCAGCCTTCAGTCGAGCCAGATAGTCAACAGCACCGTCCAACTGTGATTCCAACCGCAGCAAGTTCATCGCAACATCATCTTTCACAGGACAATTGATGGGGTCGAGACCTGTCTCGACCCGCCCGGTTTCAGCTTCAAAGTCCTGACAAAGTTCTGTTCCATCATGAAAAATAGTGAGTCGACAATATTACAACATACTTAAATCGACGACAATTAACCAGTCGAGCAGTTGTACCTTCAAGCTTCAGAACTAGTTTCGCGGCAAGTTCTCCC